>NW_028225640.1:0-238569 GCF_052327205.1 Somniosus microcephalus | reverse complement strand
AGAATGGGATGTGTGAGGAGAGGTAGAATGGGATGTGTGAGGAGAGGTAGAATGGGATGTGTGAGGAGAGGTAGAATGGGATGTGAGAGGAGAGGTAGAATGGGATATGTGAGGAGAGGTAGAATGGGATATGTGAGGAGAGGTAGAATGGGAAGTGTGAGGAGAGGTAGAATGGGACGTGAGAGGAGAGGTAGAATGGGCCGTGAGAGGAGAGGTAGAACGGGACGTGTGAAGAGAGGTAGAATGGGATGTGTGAGGGGAGGTAGAATGGGATGGGTGAGGAGAGGTAGAATGGGATGTGAGGAGAGGTAGAATGGGATGTGTGAGGAGAGGTAGAACGGGACGTGAGGAGAGGTAGAATGGGGTGTGTGAGGAGAGGTAGAATGGGATGTGAGGAGAGGTAGAATGGGAGGTGTTAGGAGATGTAGAATGCGATGTGTGAGGAGAGGTAGAATGGGATGTGAGGAGAGGTAGAATGGGACGTGTGAGGAGAGGTAGAATGGGATGTGTGAGGAGAGGTAGAATGGGATGTGAGGAGAGGTAGAATGGGATGTGTGAGGATAGGTAGAATGGGAAGTGTGAGGAGAGGTAGAATGGGACGTGTGAGGAGAGGTAGAATGGGATGTCTGAGGATAGGTAGAATGGGAAGTGTGAGGAGATGCAGATTGGGACGTGAGAGGAGAGGTAGAATGGGATGTGTGAGCAGAGGTAGAATGGGATGCGAGAGGAGAGGTAGAATGGGATGTGTGAGGAGAGGTAGAATGGGATATGTGAGGAGAGGTAGAATGGGAAGTGTGAGGAGAGGTAGAATGGGACGTGAGAGGAGAGGTAGAATGGGACGTGTGAGGAGAGGTAGAATGGGATGTGTGAGGAGAGGTAGAATGGGACGTGTGAGGAGAGGTAGAATGGGATGTGTGAGGAGAGGTAGAGTGGGATGTGTGAGGAGAGGTAGAATGGGACGTGAGAGGAGAGGTAGAATGGGACGTGTGAGGAGAGGTAGAATGGGAAATGTGAGGAGATGTAGAATGGGACGTGAGAGGAGAGGTAGAATGGGATGTGTGAGGAGAGGTAGAATGGGATGCGAGAGGAGAGGTAGAATGGGATGTGTGAGGAGAGGTAGAATGGGATATGTGAGGAGAGGTAGAATTGGAAGTGTGAGGAGAGGTAGAATGGGACGTGAGAGGAGAGGTAGAATGGGACCTGTGAGGAGAGGTAGAATGGGATGTGTGAGGAGAGGTAGAATGGGACATGTGAGGAGAGGTAGAATGGGATGTGTGAGGAGAGGTAGAATGGGATGTGTGAGGAGAGGTAGAATGGGATGTGTCAGGAATGGTAGAATGGGATGTGAGGAGAGGTAGAATGGGGTGTGTGTGGAGACGTAGAATGGGACGTGAGAGGAGAGGTAGAATGGGATGTGTGAGGAGAGGTAGAATGGGACGTGAGAGGAGAGGTAGAATGGGACATGTGAGGAGAGGTAGAATGGGATGCGAGAGGAGAGGTAGAATGGGATGTGTGTGGAGAGGTAGAATGGGATATGTGAGGAGAGGTAGAATGAGAAGTGTGAGGAGAGGTATCATGGGACGTGAGAGGAGAGGTAAAATGGGACGTGAGAGGAAAGGTAGAACGGGACGTGTGAGCAGAGGGAGAATGGGATGTGTGAGGAGAGGTAGAATGGGACGTGTGAGGAGAGGTAGAATGGGATGTCTGAGGATAGGTAGAATGGGAAGTGTGAGGAGATGCAGAATGGGACGTGAGAGGAGAGGTAGAATGGGATGTGTGAGGAGAGGTAGAATGGGATGCGAGAGGAGAGGTAGAATGGGATGTGTGAGGAGAGGTAGAATGGGATATGTGAGGAGAGGTAGAATGGGAAGTGTGAGGAGAGGTAGAATGGGACGTGAGAGGAGAGGTAGAATGGGACGTGTGAGGAGAGGTAGAATGGGATGTGTGAGGAGAGGTAGAATGGGACGTGTGAGGAGAGGTAGAATGGGATGTGTGAGGAGAGGTAGAGTGGGATGTGTGAGGAGAGGTAGAATGGGATGTGTCAGGAATGGTAGAATGGGATGTGAGGAGAGGTAGAATGGGGTGTGTGTGGAGACGTAGAATGGGACGTGAGAGGAGAGGTAGAATGTGATGTGTGAGGAGAGGTAGAATGGGATGTGTGAGGACAGGTAGAATGGGACGTGTGAGGAGAGGTAGAATGGGATGTGTGAGGAGAGGTAGAATGGGGTGTGTGAGGAGAGGTAGAATGGGATGTGTGAGGAGAGGTAGAATGGGACGTGTGAGGAGAGGTAGAATGGGGTGTGTGAGGAGAGGTAGAATGGGATGTGTGAGGAGAGGTAGAATGGGACGTGTGAGGAGAGGTAGAATGGGATGTGTGAGGAGAGCTGGAATGGCAAGTGTGAGGAGAGGTAGAATGGGATGTGTGAGGAGAGGGAGAATGGGATGTGTGAGGAGAGGTAGAATGGGATGTGTGAGGAGAGGGAGAATGGGATGTGTGGTGAGAGGTAGAATGGGATGTGTGAGGAGAGGTAGAATGGGACGTGTGAGGAGAGGTAGAATGGGATGTGTGAGGAGAGGTAGAATGGGATGTGTGAGGAGAGGTAGAATGGGATGTGAGAGGAGAGGTAGAATGGGATGTGAGAGGAGAAGTAGAATGGGATGTGTGAGGAGAGGTAGAATGGGATGTGAGAGGAGAGGTAGAATGGGATGTGAGAGGAGAGGTAGAATGGGATGTGTGAGGAGAGGAAGAATGGGATGTGTGAGGAGAGGTAGAATGGGATGTGAGGAGAGGTAGAATGGGACGTGTGAGGAGAGGTAGAATAGGACGTGTGAGGAGAGGTAGAATGGGATGTGTGAGGAGAGGTAGAATGGGGCGTGTGAGGAGAGGTAGAATGGGACGTGTGAGGAGAGGTAGAATGGGATATGTGAGGAGAGGTAGAATGGGATGTGTGAGGAGAGGTAGAATGGGATGTGTGAGGAGAGGTAGAATGGGATGTGTGAGGAGGGGTAGAATGGGATGTGTGAGGGGAGGTAGAATGGGATGTGTGAGGAGAGGTAGAATGGGACGTGAGGAGAGGTAGAATGGGATGTGTGAGGAGAGGTACAATGGGACGTGAGGAGAGGTAGAATGGGATGTGTGAGGAGAGGTAGAATGGGATGTGTGAGAAGGGGTAGAATGGGATGTGTGAGGAGAGGTAGAATGGGATGTGAGGAGAGGTAGAATGGGATGTGTGAGGAGAGGTAGAACGGGATGTGAGGAGAGGTAGAATGGGGTGTGTGAGGAGAGGTAGTATGGGATGTGAGGAGAGGTAGAATGGGAGGTGTTTGGAGATGTAGAATGCGATGTGTGAGGAGAGGTAGAATGGGATGTGAGGACTGGTAGAATGGGACGTGTGAGGAGAGGTAGAATGGGATGTGTGAGGAGAGGTAGAATGGGATGTGAGGAGAGGTAGAATGGGATGTGTGAGGATAGGTAGAATGGGAAGTGTGAGGAGAGGTAGAATGGGACGTGTGAGGAGAGGTAGAATGGGATGTGTGAGGATAGGTAGAATGGGAAATGTGAGGAGATGTAGAATGGGACGTGAGAGGAGAGGTAGAATGGGATGTGTGAGGAGAGGTAGAATGGGATGCGAGAGGAGAGGTAGAATGGGATGTGTGAGGAGAGGTAGAATGGGATATGTGAGGAGAGGTAGAATTGGAAGTGTGAGGAGAGGTAGAATGGGACGTGAGAGGAGAGGTAGAATGGGACGTGTGAGGAGAGGTAGAATGGGATGTGTGAGGAGAGGTAGAATGGGACATGTGAGGAGAGGTAGAATGGGATGTGTGAGGAGAGGTAGAATGGGATGTGTGAGGAGAGGTAGAATGGGATGTGTCAGGAATGGTAGAATGGGATGTGAGGAGAGGTAGAATGGGGTGTGTGTGGAGACGTAGAATGGGACGTGAGAGGAGAGGTAGAATGGGATGTGTGAGGAGAGGTAGAATGGGACGTGAGAGGAGAGGTAGAATGGGACGTGTGAGGAGAGGTAGAATGGGATGCGAGAGGAGAGGTAGAATGGGATGTGTGTGGAGAGGTAGAATGGGATATGTGAGGAGAGGTAGAATGAGAAGTGTGAGGAGAGGTATCATGGGACGTGAGAGGAGAGGTAAAATGGGACGTGAGAGGAAAGGTAGAACGGGACGTGTGAGCAGAGGGAGAATGGGATGTGTGAGGGGAGGTAGAATGGGACGTGTGAGGAGAGGTAGAATGGGATGTGAGGAGAGGTAGAATGGGACGTGAGGAGAGGTAGAATGGGATGTGTGAGGAGAGGTACAATGGGACGTGAGGAGAGGTAGAATGAGATGTGTGAGGAGAGGTAGAATGGGATGTGTGAGAAGAGGTAGAATGGGATGTGTGAGGAGAGGTAGAATGGGATATGTGAGGAGAGGTAGAATGGGATATGTGAGGAGAGGTAGAATGGGAAGTGTGAGGAGAGGTAGAATGGGACGTGAGAGGAGAGGTAGAATGGGAGGTGAGAGGAGAGGTAGAACGGGACGTGAGGAGAGGTAGAATGGGGTGTGTGAGGAGAGGTAGAATGGGATGTGAGGAGAGGTAGAATGGGACGTGTGAGGAGAGGTAGAATGGGACATGTGAGGAGAGGTAGAATGGGATGTCTGAGGAGAGGTAGAATGGGTTGTGAGGAGAGGTAGAATGGGATGTGTGAGGATAGGTAGAATGGGAAGTGTGAGGAGAGGTAGAATGGGACGTGTGAGGAGAGGTAGAATGGGATGTGTGAGGATAGGTAGAATGGGAAGTGTGAGGAGATGTAGAATGGGACGTGAGACGAGAGGTAGATTGGGATGTGTGAGGAGAGGTAGAATGGGATGCGAGAGGAGAGGTAGAATGGGATGTGTGAGGAGAGGTAGAAAGGGATATGTGAGGAGAGGTAGAATGGGAAGTGTGAGGAGAGGTAGAATGGGACGTGAGAGGAGAGGTAGAATGGGACGTGTGAGGAGAGGTAGAATGGGACGTGTGAGGAGAGGTAGAATGGGGTGTGTGAGGAGAGGTAGAATGGGACGTGTGAGGAGAGGTAGATTGGGACGTGTGAGGAGAGGTAGAATGGGAAGTGTGAGGAGAGGTAGAATGGGATGTGTGAGGGGAGGAAGAATGGGACGTGTGAGGAGAGGTAGAATGGGGTGTGTGAGGAGAGGTAGAATGGGATGTGTGAGGAGAGGTAGAATGGGACGTGTGAGGAGAGGTAGATTGGGATGTGTGAGGAGAGGTAGAATGGGAAGTGTGAGGAGAGGTAGAATGGGATGTGTGAGGAGAGGGAGAATGGGATGTGTGAGGAGAGGTAGAATGGGATGTGTGAGGAGAGGGAGAATGGGATGTGTGGTGAGAGGTAGAATGGGATGTGTGAGGAGAGGTAGAATGGGACGTGTGAGGAGAGGTAGAATGGGATGTGTGAGGAGAGGTAGAATGGGATGTGTGAGGAGAGGTAGAATGGGATGTGAGAGGAGAGGTAGAATGTGAGAGGAGAGGTAGAATGGGATGTGAGAGAGAAGTAGAATGGGATGTGTGAGGAGAGGTAGAATGGGATATGAGAGGAGAGGTAGAATGGGATGTGAGAGGAGAGGTAGAATGGGATGTGTGAGGAGAGGAAGAATGGGATGTGTGAGGAGAGGTAGAATGGGATGTGAGGAGAGGTAGAATGGGACGTGTGAGGAGAGGTAGAATGGACGTGTGAGGAGAGGTAGAATGGGATGTGTGAGGAGAGGTAGAATGGGGCGTGTGAGGAGAGGTAGAATGGGACGTGTGAGGAGAGGTAGAATGGGATATGTGAGGAGAGGTAGAATGGGACGTGTGAGGAGAGGTAGAATGGGATGTGTGAGGAGAGGTAGAATGGGGACGTGTGAGGAGAGGTAGAATGGATGTGTGAGTAGAGGTAGAATGGATGTGAGAGGAGAGGTAGAATGGGATGTGTGAGGAGAGGTAGAATGGGACGTGTGAGGAGAGGTAGAATGGGACGTGTGAGGAGAGGTAGAATGGGACGTGTGAGGAGAGTAGAATGGGATGTGAGGAGAGGTAGAATGGGACGTGTGAGGAGAGGTAGAATGGGACGTGTGAGGAGAGGTAGAATGGGATGTGAGGAGAGGTAGAATGGGACAGTGAGAGGAGGAGAGTAGAATGGGACCGTGTGGAGAGGTAGAATGGGACGTGAGGAGGAAGGTAGAATGGGACGTGAGAGGAGAGGTAGAATGGGACGTGAGAGGAGAGGTAGAATGGGACGTGAGAGGAGAGGTAGAATGGGATGTGAGAGGAGAGGTAGAATGGGACGTGAGAGGAGAGGTAGAATGGACGTGTGAAGGTGAAGGGTTAGGAGGTAGAATGGGATGTGTGAGGAGAGGTAGAATGGGATGTGTGAGGAGAGGCAGAATGGGATGTGTGAGGAGAGGTAGAATGGGATGTGTGAGGAGAGGTAGAATGGGATGTGTGAGGAGAGGTAGAATGGGATGTGAGAAGGTAGAATGGATATGTGAGGAGAGGTAGAATGGGATATGTGAGGAGAGGTAGAATGGGAAGTGTGAGGAGAGGTAGAATGGGACATGAGAGGAGAGATAGAATGGGCCGTGAGAGGAGAGGTAGAACGGGACGTGTGAAGAGAGGTAGAATGGGATGTGTGAGGGGAGGTAGAATGGGATGGGTGAGGAGAGGTAGAATGGGATGTGAGGAGAGGTAGAATGGGATGTGTGAGGAGAGGTAGAACGGGACGTGAGGAGAGGTAGAATGGGGTGTGTGAGGAGAGGTAGAATGGGATGTGAGGAGAGGTAGAATGGGAGGTGTTAGGAGATGTAGAAAGCGATGTGTGAGGAGAGGTAGAATGGGATGTGAGGAGAGGTAGAATGGGACGTGTGAGGAGAGGTAGAATGGGATGTGTGAGGAGAGGTAGAATGGGATGTGAGGAGAGGTAGAATGGGATGTGTGAGGATAGGTAGAATGGGAAGTGTGAGGAGAGGTAGAATGGGACGTGTGAGGAGAGGTAGAATGGGATGTCTGAGGATAGGTAGAATGGGAAGTGTGAGGAGATGCAGAATGGGACGTGAGAGGAGAGGTAGAATGGGATGTGTGAGGAGAGGTAGAATGAGATGCGAGAGGAGAGGTAGAATGGGATGTGTGAGGAGAGGTAGAATGGGATATGTGAGGAGAGGTAGAATGGGAAGTGTGAGGAGAGGTAGAATGGGACGTGAGAGGAGAGGTAGAATGGGACGTGTGAGGAGAGGTAGAATGGGATGTGTGAGGAGAGGTAGAATGGGACGTGTGAGGAGAGGTAGAATGGGATGTGTGAGGAGAGGTAGAGTGGGATGTGTGAGGAGAGGTAGAATGGGATGTGTCAGGAATGGTAGAATGGGATGTGAGGAGAGGTAGAATGGGGTGTGTGTGGAGACGTAGAATGGGACGTGAGAGGAGAGGTAGAATGGGATGTGTGAGGAGAGGTAGAATGGGATGTGTGAGGACAGGTAGAATGGGACGTGTGAGGAGAGGTAGAATGGGATGTGTGAGGAGAGGTAGAATGGGGTGTGTGAGGAGAGGTAGAATGGGATGTGTGAGGAGAGGTAGAATGGGACGTGTGAGGAGAGGTAGAATGGGGTGTGTGAGGAGAGGTAGAATGGGATGTGTGAGGAGAGGTAGAATGGGACGTGTGAGGAGAGGTAGAATGGGATGTGTGAGGAGAGCTGGAATGGCAAGTGTGAGGAGAGGTAGAATGGGATGTGTGAGGAGAGGGAGAATGGGATGTGTGAGGAGAGGTAGAATGGGATGTGTGAGGAGAGGGAGAATGGAATGTGTGGTGAGAGGTAGAATGGGATGTGTGAGGAGAGGTAGAATGGGACGTGTGAGGAGAGGTAGAATGGGATGTGTGAGGAGAGGTAGAATGGGATGTGTGAGGAGAGGTAGAATGGGATGTGAGAGGAGAGGTAGAATGGGATGTGAGAGGAGAAGTAGAATGGGATGTGTGAGGAGAGGTAGAATGGGATGTGAGAGGAGAGGTAGAATGGGATGTGAGAGGAGAGGTAGAATGGGATGTGTGAGGAGAGGAAAAATGGGATGTGTGAGGAGAGGTAGAATGGGATGTGAGGAGAGGTAGAATGGGACGTGTGAGGAGAGGTAGAATGGGACGGGTGAGGAGAGGTAGAATGGGATGTGTGAGGAGAGGTAGAATGGGGCGTGTGAGGAGAGGTAGAATGGGACGTGTGAGGAGAGGTAGAATGGGATATGTGAGGAGAGGTAGAATGGGATGTGTGAGGAGAGGTAGAATGGGATGTGTGAGGAGAGGTAGAATGGGACGTGTGAGGAGAGGTAGAATGGGATGTGTGAGTAGAGGTAGAATGGGATGTGAGAGGAGAGGTAGAATGGGATGTGTGAGGAGAGGTAGAATGGGACGTGTGAGGAGAGGTAGAATGGGACGTGTGAGGAGAGGTAGAATGGGATGTGAGGAGAGGTAGAATGGGACGTGTGAGGAGAGGTAGAATGGGACGTGTGAGGAGAGGTAGAATGGGACATGTGAGAGGAGAGGTAGAATGGGATGTGAGGAGAGGTAGAATGGGATGTGAGGAGAGGTAGAATGGGATGTGTGAGGAGAGGTAGCATGGGACATGTGAGGAGAGGTAGAATGGGATGTGAGGAGAGGTAGAATGGGATGTGAGGAAAGGTAGAATGGGATGTGTGAGGAGAGGTAGAATGGGATGTGTGAGGGGAGGTAGATTGGGATGTGTGAGGAGAGGTAGAATGGGATGTGTGAGGAGAGGTAGAATGGGACGTGAGGAGAGGTAGAATGGGATGTGAGAGGAGAGGTAGAATGGGACGTGAGAGGAGTGGTAGAATGGGACGTGAGAGGAGAGGTAGAATGGGATGTGAGAGGAGAGGTAGAATGGGACGTGAGAGGAGAGGTAGAATGGGACGTGAGAGGAGAGGTAGAATGGGATGTGTGAGGAGAGGTAGAATGGGATGTGTGAGGAGAGGTAGAATGGGATGTGTGAGGAGAGGGAGAATGGGATGTGAGGAGAGGTAGAATGGGATGTGTGAGGAGAGTTAAAATGGGATGTGTGAGGAGAGGTAGAATGGGATGTCTGAGGAGAGGTAGAATGGGATGTGTGAGGAGAGGTAGAATGGGACGTGAGGAGAGGTAGAATGGGATGTGAGGAGAGGTAGAATGGGACATGTGAGGAGAGGTAGAATGGGACGTGTGAGGAGAGGTAGAATGGGATGTGAGGAGAGGTAGAATGGGACGTGTGAGGAGAGGTAGAATGGGACGTGTGAGGAGAGGTAGAATGGGATGTGAGGAGAGGTAGAATGGGACATGTGAGGAGAGGTAGAATGGGACGTGAGAGGAGAGGTAGAATGGGACGTGTGAGGAGAGGTAGAATGGGACATGTGAAAGGAGAGGTAGAATGGGATGTGAGGAGAGGTAGAATGGGATGTGAGGAGAGGTAGAATGGGATGTGTGAGGAGAGGTAGCATGGGACCTGTGAGGAGAGGTAGAATGAGATGTGAGGAGAGGTAGAATGGGATGTGAGGAGAGGTAGAATGGGATGTGTGAGGAGGGGTAGAATGGGATGTGTGAGGGGAGGTAGAATGGGATGTGTGAGGAGAGGTAGAATGGGACGTGAGGAGAGGTAGAATGGGATGTGTGAGGAGAGGTACAATGGGACGTGAGGAGAGGTAGAATGGGATGTGTGAGGAGAGGTAGAATGGGATGTGTGAGAAGGGGTAGAATGGGATGTGTGAGGAGAGGTAGAATGGGATGTGAGGAGAGGTAGAATGGGATGTGTGAGGAGAGGTAGAACGGGATGTGAGGAGAGGTCGAATGGGGTGTGTGAGGAGAGGTAATATGGGATGTGAGGAGAGGTAGAATGGGAGGTGTTTGGAGATGTAGAATGCGATGTGTGAGGAGAGGTAGAATGGGATGTGAGGAGTGGTAGGATGGGACGTGTGAGGAGAGGTAGAATGGGATGTGTGAGGAGAGGTAGAATGGGATGTGAGGAGAGGTAGAATGGGATGTGTGAGGATAGGTGGAATGGGAAGTGTGACGAGAGGTAGAATGGGACGTGTGAGGAGAGGTAGAATGGGATGTGTGAGGATAGGTAGAATGGGAAATGTGAGGAGATGTAGAATGGGACGTGAGAGGAGAGGTAGAATGGGATGTGTGAGGAGAGGTAGAATGGGATGCGAGAGGAGAGGTAGAATGGGATGTGTGAGGAGAGGTAGAATGGGATATGTGAGGAGAGGTAGAATTGGAAGTGTGAGGAGAGGTAGAATGGGACGTGAGAGGAGAGGTAGAATGGGACGTGTGAGGAGAGGTAGAATGGGATGTGTGAGGAGAGGTAGAATGGGACCTGTGAGGAGAGGTAGAATGGGATGTGTGAGGAGAGGTAGAATGGGATGTGTGAGGAGAGGTAGAATGGGATGTGTCAGGAATGGTAGAATGGGATGTGAGGAGAGGTAGAATGGGGTGTGTGTGGAGACGTAGAATGGGACGTGAGAGGAGAGGTAGAATGGGATGTGTGAGGAGAGGTAGAATGGGACGTGAGAGGAGAGGTAGAATGGGACGTGTGAGGAGAGCTAGAATGGGATGCGAGAGGAGAGCTAGAATGGGATGTGTGTGGAGAGGTAGAATGGGATATGTGAGGAGAGGTAGAATGAGAAGTGTGAGGAGAGGTAGAATGGGACGTGAGAGGAGAGGTAAAATGGGACGTGAGAGGAGAGGTAGAACGGGACGCGTGAGGAGAGGGAGAATGGGATGTGTGAGGGGAGGTAGAATGGGACGTGTGAGGAGAGGTAGAATGGGTTGTGAGGAGAGGTAGAATGGGACGTGAGGAGAGGTAGAATGGGATGTGTGAGGAGAGGTACAATGGGACGTGAGGAGAGGTAGAATGGGATGTGTGAGGAGAGGGAGAATGGGATGTGTGAGAAGAGGTAGAATGGGATGTGTGAGGAGAGGTAGAATGGGATGTGTGAGGAGAGGTAGAATGGGATATGTGAGGAGAGGTAGAATGGGAAGTGTGAGGAGAGGTAGAATGGGACGTGAGAGGAGAGGTAGAATGGGACGTGAGAGGAGAGGTAGAACGGGACGTGTGAGGAGAGGTAGAATGGGATGTGTGAGGGGAGGTAGAATGGGACGTGTGAGGAGAGGTAGAATGGGATGTGAGGAGAAGTAGAATGGGACGTGAGGAGAGGTAGAATGGGATGTGTGAGGAGAGGTACAATGGGACGTGAGGAGAGGTAGAATGGGATGTGTGAGGAGAGGTAGAATGGGATGTGTGAGAAGAGGTAGAATGGGATGTGTGAGGAGAGGTAGAATGGGATGTGAGGAGAGGTAGAATGGGATGTGTGAGGAGAGGTAGAACGGGACGTGAGGAGAGGTAGAATGGGGTGTGTGAGGAGAGGTAGTATGGGATGTGAGGAGAGGTAGAATGGGAGATGTTAGGAGATGTAGAATGTGATGTGTGAGGAGAGGTAGAATGGGATGTGAGGAGAGGTAGAATGGGACGTTTAAGGAGAGGTAGAATGGGATGTGTGAGGAGAGGTAGAATGGGATGTGAGGAGAGGTAGAATGGGATGTGTGAGGATAGGTAGAATGGGAAGTGTGAGGAGAGGTAGAATGGGACGTGTGAGGAGAGGTAGAATGTGATGTGTGAGGATAGGTAGAATGGGAAGTGTGAGGAGATGTAGAATGGGACGTGAGAGGAGAGGTAGAATGGGATGTGTGAGGAGAGGTAGAATGGGATGCGAGAGGAGAGGTAGAATGGGATGTGTGAGGAGAGGTAGAATGGGACGTGTGAGGAGAGGTAGAATGGGATGTGTGAGGAGAGGTAGAATGGGACGTGTGAGGAGAGGTAGAATGGGATGTGAGGAGAGGTAGAATGGGACGTGTGAGGAGAGGTAGAATGGGACGTGTGAGGATAGGTAGAATGGGATGTGAGGAGAGGTAGAATGGGACATGTGAGGAGAGGTAGAATGGGACGTGAGAGGAGAGGTAGAATGGGACGTGTGAGGAGAGGTAGAATGGGACGTGTGAGGAGAGGTAGAATGGGACATGTGAGAGGAGAGGTAGAATGGGATGTGAGGAGAGGTAGAATGGGATGTGAGGAGAGGTAGAATGGGATGTGTGAGGAGAGGTAGAATCGGATGTGTGAGGAGAGGTAGCATGGGATGTGAGGAGAGGTAGAATGGGATGTGAGGAGAGGTAGAATGGGATATGTGAGGAGAGGTAGAATGGGATGTGTGAGGGGAGGGAGAATGGGATGTGTGAGGAGAGGTAGAATGGGACGTGAGAGGAGAGGTAGAATGGGATGTGAGAGGAGAGTTAGAATGGGACGTGAGAGGAGAGGTAGAATGGGACGTGAGAGGAGAGGTAGAATGGGATGTGTGAGGAGAGGTAGAATGGGATGTGTGAGGAGAGGTAGAATGGGATGTGTGAGGAGAGGCAGAATGGGATGTGTGAGGAGAGGTAGAATGGGACGTGTGAGGAGAGGTAGAATGGGATGTGTGAGGAGTGGTAGAATGGGATGTGTGAGGAGAGGTAGAATGGGATGTGTCAGGAATGGTAGAATGGGATGTGAGGAGAGGTGGAATGGGGTGTGTGTGAAGACGTAGAAAGGGACGTGAGAGGAGAGGTAGAATGGGATGTGTGAGGAGAGGTAGAATGGGATGTGTGAGGAGAGGTAGAATGGGACGTGTGAGGAGAGGTAGAATGGGATGTGTGAGGAGAGGTAGAATGGGATGTGTGAGGAGAGGTAGAATGGGATGTGTGAGGAGAGGTAGAATGGGACGTGTGAGGAGAGGTAGAATGAGGTGTGTGGGGAGAGGTAGAATGGGATGTGTGAGGAGAGGTAGAATGGGACCTGTGAGGAGAGGTAGAATGGGATGTGTGAGGAGAGGTAGAATGGGAAGTGTGAGGAGAGGTAGAATGGGATGCGAGAGGAGAGGTAGAATGGGATGTGTGAGGAGAGGTAGAATGGGATATGTGAGGAGAGGTAGAATGGGAAGTGTGAGGAGAGGCAGAATGGGACGTGAGAGGAGAGGTAGAATGGGACGTGTGAGGAGAGGAAGAATGGGATGTGTGAGGAGAGGTAGAATGGGACGTGTGAGGAGAGGTAGAATGGGATGTGTGAGGAGAGGTAGAATGGGATGTGTGAGGAGAGGTAGAATGGGATGTGTCAGGAATGGTAGAATGGGATGTGAGGAGAGGTAGAATGGGGTGTGTGTGGAGACGTAGAATGGGACGTGAGAGGAGAGGTAGAATGGGATGTGTGAGGAGAGGTAGAATGGGATGTGTGAGGAGAGGTAGAAGGGGACGTGTGAGGAGAGGTAGAATGGGATGTGTGAGGAGAGGTAGAATGGGATGTGTGAGGAGAGGTAGAATGGGATGTGTGAGGAGAGGTAGAATGGGACGTGTGAGGAGAGGTAGAATGGGGTGTGTGGGGAGAGGTAGAATGGGATGTGTGAGGAGAGGTAGAATGGGACCTGTGAGGAGAGGTAGAATGGGATGTGTGAGGAGAGGTAGAATGGGAAGTGTGAGGAGAGGTAGAATGGGATGTGTGAGGAGAGGGAGAATGGGATGTGTGAGGAGAGGTAGAATGGGATGTGTGAGGAGAGGGAGAATGGGATGTGTGAGGAGAGGTAGAATGGGACGTGTGAGGAGAGGTAGAATGGGATGTGTAAGGAGAGGTAGAATGGGATGTGTGAGGATAGGTAGAATGGGAAATGTGAGGAGATGTAGAATGGGACGTGAGAGGAGAGTTAGAATGGGATGTGTGAGGAGAGGTAGAATGGGATGCGAGAGGAGAGGTAGAATGGGATGTGTGAGGAGAGGTAGAATGGGATATGTGAGGAGAGGTAGAATGGGAAGTGTGAGGAGAGGTAGAATGGGACGTGAGAGGAGAGGTAGAATGGGACGTGTGAGGAGAGGTAGAATGGGAAGTGTGAGGAGAGGTAGAATGGGACGTGTGAGGAGAGGTAGAATGGGATGTGTGAGGAGAGGTAGAATGGGATGTGTGAGGAGAGGTAGAATGGGATGTGTCAGGAATGGTAGAATGGGATGTGAGGAGAGGTAGAATGGGCTGTGTGTGGAGACGTAGAATGGGACGTGAGAGGAGAGGTAGAATGGGATGTGTGAGGAGAGGTAGAATGGGATGTGTGAGGAGAGGTAGAATGGGACGTGTGAGGAGAGGTAGAATGGGATGTGTGAGGAGAGGTAGAATTTGACGTGTGAGGAGAGGTAGAATGGGGTGTGTGGGGAGAGGTAGAATGGGATGTGTGAGGAGAGCTAGAATGGGACCTGTGAGGAGAGGTAGAATGGGATGTGTGAGGAGAGGTAGAATGGGAAGTGTGAGGAGAGGTAGAATGGGATGTGTGAGGAGAGGGAGAATGGGATGTGTGAGGAGAGGTAGAATGGGATGTGTGAGGAGAGGGAGAATGGGACGTGTGAGGAGAGGTAGAATGGGATGTGTGAGGAGAGGTAGATTGGGACGTGTGAGGAGAGGTAGAATGGGATGTGTGAGGAGAGGTAGAATGGGATGTGTGAGGAGAGGTAGAATGGGATGTGAGAGGAGAGGTAGAATGGGATGTGAGAGGAGAAGTAGAATGGGATGTGTGAGGAGAGGTAGAATGGGATGTGAGAGGAGAGGTAGAATGGGATGTGAGAGGAGAGGTAGAATGGGATGTGTGAGGAGAGGAAGAATGGGATGTGTGAGGAGAGGCAGAATGGGATGAGAGGAGAGGTAGAATGGGACGTGTGAGGAGAGGAAGAATGGGACGTGTGAGGAGAGGTAGAATGGGATGTGTGAGGAGAGGTAGAATGGGACGTGTGAGGAGAGGTAGAATGGGATGTGAGGAGAGGTAGAATGGGACGTGTGAGGAGAGGTAGAATGGGACGTGTGAGGATAGGTAGAATGGGATGTGAGGAGAGGTAGAATGGGACATGTGAGGAGAGGTAGAATGGGACGTGAGAGGAGAGGTAGAATGGGACGTGTGAGGAGAGGTAGAATGGGACGTGTGAGGAGAGATAGAATGCGACATGTGAGAGGAGAGGTAGAATGGGATGTGAGGAGAGGTAGAATGGGATGTGAGGAGAGGTAGAATGGGATGTGTGAGGAGAGGTAGAATCGGATGTGTGAGGAGAGGTAGCATGGGATGTGAGGAGAGGTAGAATGGGATGTGAGGAGAGGTAGAATGGGATATGTGAGGAGAGGTAGAATGGGATGTGTGAGGGGAGGGAGAATGGGATGTGTGAGGAGAGGTAGAATGGGACGTGAGAGGAGAGGTAGAATGGGATGTGAGAGGAGAGTTAGAATGGGACGTGAGAGGAGAGGTAGAATGGGACGTGAGAGGAGAGGTAGAATGGGATGTGTGAGGAGAGGTAGAATGGGATGTGTGAGGAGAGGTAGAATGGGATGTGTGAGGAGAGGCAGAATGGGATGTGTGAGGAGAGGTAGAATGGGACGTGTGAGGAGAGGTAGAATGGGATGTGTGAGGAGTGGTAGAATGGGATGTGTGAGGAGAGGTAGAATGGGATGTGTCAGGAATGGTAGAATGGGATGTGAGGAGAGGTGGAATGGGGTGTGTGTGAAGACGTAGAATGGGACGTGAGAGGAGAGGTAGAATGGGATGTGTGAGGAGAGGTAGAATGGGATGTGTGAGGAGAGGTAGAATGGGACGTGTGAGGAGAGGTAGAATGGGATGTGTGAGGAGAGGTAGAATGGGATGTGTGAGGAGAGGTAGAATGGGATGTGTGAGGAGAGGTAGAATGGGACGTGTGAGGAGAGGTAGAATGAGGTGTGTGGGGAGAGGTAGAATGGGATGTGTGAGGAGAGGTAGAATGGGACCTGTGAGGAGAGGTAGAATGGGATGTGTGAGGAGAGGTAGAATGGGAAGTGTGAGGAGAGGTAGAATGGGATGTGTGAGGAGAGGGAGAATGTGATGTGTGAGGAGAGGTAGAATGGGATGTGTGAGGAGAGGGAGAATGGGATGTGTGAGGAGAGGTAGAATGGGATGTGTGAGGAGAGGTAGATTGGGACGTGTGAGGAGAGGTAGAATGGGATGTGTGAGGAGAGGTAGAATGGGATGTGTGAGGAGAGGTAGAATGGGATGTGAGAGGAGAGGTAGAATGGGATGTGAGAGGAGAAGTAGAATGGGATGTGTGAGGAGAGGTAGAATGGGATGTGAGAGGAGAGGTAGAATGGGCTGTGAGAGGAGAGGTAGAATGGGCTGTGTGAGGAGAGGAAGAATGGGATGTGTGAGGAGAGGTAGAATGGGATGAGAGGAGAGGTAGAATGGGACGTGTGAGGAGAGGAAGAATGGGACGTGTGAGGAGAGGTAGAATGGGATGTGTGAGGAGAGGTAGAATGGGACGTGTGAGGAGAGGTAGAATGGGATGTGAGGAGAGGTAGAATGGGACGTGTGAGGAGAGGTAGAATGGGACGTGTGAGGAGAGGTAGAATGGGATGTGAGGAGAGGTAGAATGGGACATGTGAGGAGAGGTAGAATGGGACGTGAGAGGAGAGGTAGAATGGGACGTGTGAGGAGAGGTAGAATGGGACGTGTGAGGAGAGGTAGAATGGGACATGTGAGAGGAGAGGTAGAATGGGATGTGAGGAGAGGTAGAATGGGATGTGAGGAGAGGTAGAATGGGATGTGTGAGGAGAGGTAGAATGGGATGTGTGAGGAGAGGTAGCATGGGATGTGAGGAGAGGTAGAATGGGATGTGAGGAGAGGTAGAATGGGATGTGTGAGGAGAGGTAGAATGGGATGTGTGAGGGGAGGTAGAATGGGATGGGTGAGGAGAGGTAGAATGGGATGTGAGGAGAGGTAGAATGGGATGTGTGAGGAGAGGTAGAACGGGACGTGAGGAGAGGTAGAATGGGGTGTGTGAGGAGAGGTAGAATGGGATGTGAGGAGAGGTAGAATGGGAGGTGTTAGGAGATGTAGAATGCGATGTGTGAGGAGAGGTAGAATGGGATGTGAGGAGAGGTAGAATGGGACGTGTGAGGAGAGGTAGAATGGGATGTGTGAGGAGAGGTAGAATGGGATGTGAGGAGAGGTAGAATGGGATGTGTGAGGATAGGTAGAATGGGAAGTGTGAGGAGAGGTAGAATGGGACGTGTGAGGAGAGGTAGAATGGGATGTCTGAGGATAGGTAGAATGGGAAGTGTGAGGAGATGCAGAATGGGACGTGAGAGGAGAGGTAGAATGGGATGTGTGAGGAGAGGTAGAATGAGATGCGAGAGGAGAGGTAGAATGGGATGTGTGAGGAGAGGTAGAATGGGATATGTGAGGAGAGGTAGAATGGGAAGTGTGAGGAGAGGTAGAATGGGACGTGAGAGGAGAGGTAGAATGGGACGTGTGAGGAGAGGTAGAATGGGATGTGTGAGGAGAGGTAGAATGGGACGTGTGAGGAGAGGTAGAATGGGATGTGTGAGGAGAGGTAGAGTGGGATGTGTGAGGAGAGGTAGAATGGGATGTGTCAGGAATGGTAGAATGGGATGTGAGGAGAGGTAGAATGGGGTGTGTGTGGAGACGTAGAATGGGACGTGAGAGGAGAGGTAGAATGGGATGTGTGAGGAGAGGTAGAATGGGATGTGTGAGGACAGGTAGAATGGGACGTGTGAGGAGAGGTAGAATGGGATGTGTGAGGAGAGGTAGAATGGGGTGTGTGAGGAGAGGTGGAATGGGATGTGTGAGGAGAGGTAGAATGGGACGTGTGAGGAGAGGTAGAATGGGGTGTGTGAGGAGAGGTAGAATGGGATGTGTGAGGAGAGGTAGAATGGGACGTGTGAGGAGAGGTAGAATGGGATGTGTGAGGAGAGCTGGAATGGCAAGTGTGAGGAGAGGTAGAATGGGATGTGTGAGGAGAGGGAGAATGGGATGTGTGAGGAGAGGTAGAATGGGATGTGTGAGGAGAGGGAGAATGGGATGTGTGGTGAGAGGTAGAATGGGATGTGTGAGGAGAGGTAGAATGGGACGTGTGAGGAGAGGTAGAATGGGATGTGTGAGGAGAGGTAGAATGGGATGTGTGAGGAGAGGTAGAATGGGATGTGAGAGGAGAGGTAGAATGGGATGTGAGAGGAGAAGTAGAATGGGATGTGTGAGGAGAGGTAGAATGGGATGTGAGAGGAGAGGTAGAATGGGATGTGAGAGGAGAGGTAGAATGGGATGTGTGAGGAGAGGAAGAATGGGATGTGTGAGGAGAGGTAGAATGGGATGTGAGGAGATGTAGAATGGGACGTGTGAGGAGAGGTAGAATGGGACGTGTGAGGAGAGGTAGAATGGGATGTGTGAGGAGAGGTAGAATGGGGCGTGTGAGGAGAGGTAGAATGGGACGTGTGAGGAGAGGTAGAATGGGATGTGTGAGGAGAGGTAGAATGGGATGTGTGAGGAGAGGTAGAATGGGATGTGTGAGGAGAGGTAGAATGGGACGTGTGAGGAGAGGTAGAATGGGATGTGTGAGTAGAGGTAGAATGGGATGTGAGAGGAGAGGTAGAATGGGATGTGTGAGGAGAGGTAGAATGGGACGTGTGAGGAGAGGTAGAATGGGACGTGTGAGGAGAGGTAGAATGGGATGTGAGGAGAGGTAGAATGGGACGTGTGAGGAGAGGTAGAATGGGACGTGTGAGGAGAGGTAGAATGGGACATGTGAGAGGAGAGGTAGAATGGGATGTGAGGAGAGGTAGAATGGGATGTGAGGAGAGGTAGAATGGGATGTGTGAGGAGAGGTAGAATGGGATGTGTGAGGAGAGGTAGCATGGGACATGTGAGGAGAGGTAGAATGGGATGTGAGGAGAGGTAGAATGGGATGTGAGGAGAGGTAGAATGGGATGTGTGAGGAGAGGTAGAATGGGATGTGTGAGGGGAGGTAGATTGGGATGTGTGAGGAGAGGTAGAATGGGATGTGTGAGGAGAGGTAGAATGGGACGTGAGGAGAGGTAGAATGGGATGTGAGAGGAGAGGTAGAATGGGACGTGAGAGGAGTGGTAGAATGGGACGTGAGAGGAGAGGTAGAATGGGATGTGAGAGGAGAGGTAGAATGGGACGTGAGAGGAGAGGTAGAATGGGACGTGAGAGGAGAGGTAGAATGGGATGTGTGAGGAGAGGTAGAATGGGATGTGTGAGGAGAGGTAGAATGGGATGTGTGAGGAGAGGGAGAATGGGATGTGAGGAGAGGTAGAATGGGATGTGTGAGGAGAGTTAAAATGGGATGTGTGAGGAGAGGTAGAATGGGATGTCTGAGGAGAGGTAGAATGGGATGTGTGAGGAGAGGTAGAATGGGACGTGAGGAGAGGTAGAATGGGATGTGAGGAGAGGTAGAATGGGACATGTGAGGAGAGGTAGAATGGGACGTGTGAGGAGAGGTAGAATGGGATGTGAGGAGAGGTAGAATGGGACGTGTGAGGAGAGGTAGAATGGGACGTGTGAGGAGAGGTAGAATGGGATGTGAGGAGAGGTAGAATGGGACATGTGAGGAGAGGTAGAATGGGACGTGAGAGGAGAGGTAGAATGGGACGTGTGAGGAGAGGTAGAATGGGACATGTGAAAGGAGAGGTAGAATGGGATGTGAGGAGAGGTAGAATGGGATGTGAGGAGAGGTAGAATGGGATGTGTGAGGAGAGGTAGCATGGGACCTGTGAGGAGAGGTAGAATGAGATGTGAGGAGAGGTAGAATGGGATGTGAGGAGAGGTAGAATGGGATGTGTGAGGAGGGGTAGAATGGGATGTGTGAGGGGAGGTAGAATGGGATGTGTGAGGAGAGGTAGAATGGGACGTGAGGAGAGGTAGAATGGGATGTGTGAGGAGAGGTACAATGGGACGTGAGGAGAGGTAGAATGGGATGTGTGACCAGAGGTAGAATGGGATGTGTGAGAAGGGGTAGAATGGGATGTGTGAGGAGAGGTAGAATGGGATGTGAGGAGAGGTAGAATGGGATGTGTGAGGAGAGGTAGAACGGGATGTGAGGAGAGGTCGAATGGGGTGTGTGAGGAGAGGTAATATGGGATGTGAGGAGAGGTAGAATGGGAGGTGTTTGGAGATGTAGAATGCGATGTGTGAGGAGAGGTAGAATGGGATGTGAGGAGTGGTAGGATGGGACGTGTGAGGAGAGGTAGAATGGGATGTGTGAGGAGAGGTAGAATGGGATGTGAGGAGAGGTAGAATGGGATGTGTGAGGATAGGTGGAATGGGAAGTGTGACGAGAGGTAGAATGGGACGTGTGAGGAGAGGTAGAATGGGATGTGTGAGGATAGGTAGAATGGGAAATGTGAGGAGATGTAGAATGGGACGTGAGAGGAGAGGTAGAATGGGATGTGTGAGGAGAGGTAGAATGGGATGCGAGAGGAGAGGTAGAATGGGATGTGTGAGGAGAGGTAGAATGGGATATGTGAGGAGAGGTAGAATTGGAAGTGTGAGGAGAGGTAGAATGGGACGTGAGAGGAGAGGTAGAATGGGACGTGTGAGGAGAGGTAGAATGGGATGTGTGAGGAGAGGTAGAATGGGACATGTGAGGAGAGGTAGAATGGGATGTGTGAGGAGAGGTAGAATGGGATGTGTGAGGAGAGGTAGAATGGGACGTGTGAGGAGAGGTAGAATGGGACATGTGAGAGGAGAGGTAGAATGGGATGTGAGGAGAGGTAGAATGGGATGTGAGGAGAGGTAGAATGGGATGTGTGAGGAGAGGTAGAATGGGATGTGTGAGGAGAGGTAGCATGGGATGTGAGGAGAGGTAGAATGGGATGTGAGGAGAGGTAGAATGGGATGTGTGAGGAGAGGTAGAATGGGATGTGTGAGGGGAGGTAGAATGGGATGGGTGAGGAGAGGTAGAATGGGATGTGAGGAGAGGTAGAATGGGATGTGTGAGGAGAGGTAGAACGGGACGTGAGGAGAGGTAGAATGGGGTGTGTGAGGAGAGGTAGAATGGGATGTGAGGAGAGGTAGAATGGGAGGTGTTAGGAGATGTAGAATGCGATGTGTGAGGAGAGGTAGAATGGGATGTGAGGAGAGGTAGAATGGGACGTGTGAGGAGAGGTAGAATGGGATGTGTGAGGAGAGGTAGAATGGGATGTGAGGAGAGGTAGAATGGGATGTGTGAGGATAGGTAGAATGGGAAGTGTGAGGAGAGGTAGAATGGGACGTGTGAGGAGAGGTAGAATGGGATGTCTGAGGATAGGTAGAATGGGAAGTGTGAGGAGATGCAGAATGGGACGTGAGAGGAGAGGTAGAATGGGATGTGTGAGGAGAGGTAGAATGAGATGCGAGAGGAGAGGTAGAATGGGATGTGTGAGGAGAGGTAGAATGGGATATGTGAGGAGAGGTAGAATGGGAAGTGTGAGGAGAGGTAGAATGGGACGTGAGAGGAGAGGTAGAATGGGACGTGTGAGGAGAGGTAGAATGGGATGTGTGAGGAGAGGTAGAATGGGACGTGTGAGGAGAGGTAGAATGGGATGTGTGAGGAGAGGTAGAGTGGGATGTGTGAGGAGAGGTAGAATGGGATGTGTCAGGAATGGTAGAATGGGATGTGAGGAGAGGTAGAATGGGGTGTGTGTGGAGACGTAGAATGGGACGTGAGAGGAGAGGTAGAATGGGATGTGTGAGGAGAGGTAGAATGGGATGTGTGAGGACAGGTAGAATGGGACGTGTGAGGAGAGGTAGAATGGGATGTGTGAGGAGAGGTAGAATGGGGTGTGTGAGGAGAGGTGGAATGGGATGTGTGAGGAGAGGTAGAATGGGACGTGTGAGGAGAGGTAGAATGGGGTGTGTGAGGAGAGGTAGAATGGGATGTGTGAGGAGAGGTAGAATGGGACGTGTGAGGAGAGGTAGAATGGGATGTGTGAGGAGAGCTGGAATGGCAAGTGTGAGGAGAGGTAGAATGGGATGTGTGAGGAGAGGGAGAATGGGATGTGTGAGGAGAGGTAGAATGGGATGTGTGAGGAGAGGGAGAATGGGATGTGTGGTGAGAGGTAGAATGGGATGTGTGAGGAGAGGTAGAATGGGACGTGTGAGGAGAGGTAGAATGGGATGTGTGAGGAGAGGTAGAATGGGATGTGTGAGGAGAGGTAGAATGGGATGTGAGAGGAGAGGTAGAATGGGATGTGAGAGGAGAAGTAGAATGGGATGTGTGAGGAGAGGTAGAATGGGATGTGAGAGGAGAGGTAGAATGAGATGTGAGAGGAGAGGTAGAATGGGATGTGTGAGGAGAGGAAGAATGGGATGTGTGAGGAGAGGTAGAATGGGATGTGAGGAGATGTAGAATGGGACGTGTGAGGAGAGGTAGAATGGGACGTGTGAGGAGAGGTAGAATGGGATGTGTGAGGAGAGGTAGAATGGGGCGTGTGAGGAGAGGTAGAATGAGACGTGTGAGGAGAGGTAGAATGGGATGTGTGAGGAGAGGTAGAATGGGATGTGTGAGGAGAGGTAGAATGGGATGTGTGAGGAGAGGTAGAATGGGACGTGTGAGGAGAGGTAGAATGGGATGTGTGAGTAGAGGTAGAATGGGATGTGAGAGGAGAGGTAGAATGGGATGTGTGAGGAGAGGTAGAATGGGACGTGTGAGGAGAGGTAGAATGGGACGTGTGAGGAGAGGTAGAATGGGATGTGAGGAGAGGTAGAATGGGACGTGTGAGGAGAGGTAGAATGGGACGTGTGAGGAGAGGTAGAATGGGACATGTGAGAGGAGAGGTAGAATGGGATGTGAGGAGAGGTAGAATGGGATGTGAGGAGAGGTAGAATGGGATGTGTGAGGAGAGGTAGAATGGGATGTGTGAGGAGAGGTAGCATGGGACATGTGAGGAGAGGTAGAATGGGATGTGAGGAGAGGTAGAATGGGATGTGAGGAGAGGTAGAATGGGATGTGTGAGGAGAGGTAGAATGGGATGTGTGAGGGGAGGTAGATTGGGATGTGTGAGGAGAGGTAGAATGGGATGTGTGAGGAGAGGTAGAATGGGACGTGAGGAGAGGTAGAATGGGATGTGAGAGGAGAGGTAGAATGGGACGTGAGAGGAGTGGTAGAATGGGACGTGAGAGGAGAGGTAGAATGGGATGTGAGAGGAGAGGTAGAATGGGACGTGAGAGGAGAGGTAGAATGGGACGTGAGAGGAGAGGTAGAATGGGATGTGTGAGGAGAGGTAGAATGGGATGTGTGAGGAGAGGTAGAATGGGATGTGTGAGGAGAGGGAGAATGGGATGTGAGGAGAGGTAGAATGGGATGTGTGAGGAGAGTTAAAATGGGATGTGTGAGGAGAGGTAGAATGGGATGTCTGAGGAGAGGTAGAATGGGATGTGTGAGGAGAGGTAGAATGGGACGTGAGGAGAGGTAGAATGGGATGTGAGGAGAGGTAGAATGGGACATGTGAGGAGAGGTAGAATGGGACGTGTGAGGAGAGGTAGAATGGGATGTGAGGAGAGGTAGAATGGGACGTGTGAGGAGAGGTAGAATGGGACGTGTGAGGAGAGGTAGAATGGGATGTGAGGAGAGGTAGAATGGGACATGTGAGGAGAGGTAGAATGGGACGTGAGAGGAGAGGTAGAATGGGACGTGTGAGGAGAGGTAGAATGGGACATGTGAAAGGAGAGGTAGAATGGGATGTGAGGAGAGGTAGAATGGGATGTGAGGAGAGGTAGAATGGGATGTGTGAGGAGAGGTAGCATGGGACCTGTGAGGAGAGGTAGAATGAGATGTGAGGAGAGGTAGAATGGGATGTGAGGAGAGGTAGAATGGGATGTGTGAGGAGGGGTAGAATGGGATGTGTGAGGGGAGGTAGAATGGGATGTGTGAGGAGAGGTAGAATGGGACGTGAGGAGAGGTAGAATGGGATGTGTGAGGAGAGGTACAATGGGACGTGAGGAGAGGTAGAATGGGATGTGTGACCAGAGGTAGAATGGGATGTGTGAGAAGGGGTAGAATGGGATGTGTGAGGAGAGGTAGAATGGGATGTGAGGAGAGGTAGAATGGGATGTGTGAGGAGAGGTAGAACGGGATGTGAGGAGAGGTCGAATGGGGTGTGTGAGGAGAGGTAATATGGGATGTGAGGAGAGGTAGAATGGGAGGTGTTTGGAGATGTAGAATGCGATGTGTGAGGAGAGGTAGAATGGGATGTGAGGAGTGGTAGGATGGGACGTGTGAGGAGAGGTAGAATGGGATGTGTGAGGAGAGGTAGAATGGGATGTGAGGAGAGGTAGAATGGGATGTGTGAGGATAGGTGGAATGGGAAGTGTGACGAGAGGTAGAATGGGACGTGTGAGGAGAGGTAGAATGGGATGTGTGAGGATAGGTAGAATGGGAAATGTGAGGAGATGTAGAATGGGACGTGAGAGGAGAGGTAGAATGGGATGTGTGAGGAGAGGTAGAATGGGATGCGAGAGGAGAGGTAGAATGGGATGTGTGAGGAGAGGTAGAATGGGATATGTGAGGAGAGGTAGAATTGGAAGTGTGAGGAGAGGTAGAATGGGACGTGAGAGGAGAGGTAGAATGGGACGTGTGAGGAGAGGTAGAATGGGATGTGTGAGGAGAGGTAGAATGGGACATGTGAGGAGAGGTAGAATGGGATGTGTGAGGAGAGGTAGAATGGGATGTGTGAGGAGAGGTAGAATGGGATGTGTCAGGAATGGTAGAATGGGATGTGAGGAGAGGTAGAATGGGGTGTGTGTGGAGACGTAGAATGGGACGTGAGAGTAGAGGTAGAATGGGATGTGTGAGGAGAGGTAGAATGGGACGTGAGAGGAGAGGTAGAATGGGACGTGTGAGGAGAGCTAGAATGGGATGCGAGAGGAGAGCTAGAATGGGATGTGTGTGGAGAGGTAGAATGGGATATGTGAGGAGAGGTAGAATGAGAAGTGTGAGGAGAGGTAGAATGGGACGTGAGAGGAGAGGTAAAATGGGACGTGAGAGGAGAGGTAGAACGGGACGTGTGAGGAGAGGGAGAATGGGATGTGTGAGGGGAGGTAGAATGGGACGTGTGAGGAGAGGTAGAATGGGTTGTGAGGAGAGGTAGAATGGGACGTGAGGAGAGGTAGAATGGGATGTGTGAGGAGAGGTACAATGGGACGTGAGGAGAGGTAGAATGGGATGTGTGAGGAGAGGTAGAATGGGATGTGTGAGAAGAGGTAGAATGGGATGTGTGAGGAGAGGTAGAATGGGATGTGTGAGGAGAGGTAGAATGGGATATGTGAGGAGAGGTAGAATGGGAAGTGTGAGGAGAGGTAGAATGGGACGTGAGAGGAGAGGTAGAATGGGACGTGAGAGGAGAGGTAGAACGGGACGTGTGAGGAGAGGTAGAATGGGATGTGTGAGGGGAGGTAGAATGGGACGTGTGAGGAGAGGTAGAATGGGATGTGAGGAGAAGTAGAATGGGACGTGAGGAGAGGTAGAATGGGATGTGTGAGGAGAGGTACAATGGGACGTGAGGAGAGGTAGAATGGGATGTGTGAGGAGAGGTAGAATGGGATGTGTGAGAAGAGGTAGAATGGGATGTGTGAGGAGAGGTAGAATGGGATGTGAGGAGAGGTAGAATGGGATGTGTGAGGAGAGGTAGAACGGGACGTGAGGAGAGGTAGAATGGGGTGTGTGAGGAGAGGTAGTATGGGATGTGAGGAGAGGTAGAATGGGAGATGTTAGGAGATGTAGAATGTGATGTGTGAGGAGAGGTAGAATGGGATGTGAGGAGAGGTAGAATGGGACGTGTAAGGAGAGGTAGAATGGGATGTGTGAGGAGAGGTAGAATGGGATGTGAGGAGAGGTAGAATGGGATGTGTGAGGATAGGTAGAATGGGAAGTGTGAGGAGAGGTAGAATGGGACGTGTGAGGAGAGGTAGAATGTGATGTGTGAGGATAGGTAGAATGGGAAGTGTGAGGAGATGTAGAATGGGACGTGAGAGGAGAGGTAGAATGGGATGTGTGAGGAGAGGTAGAATGGGATGCGAGAGGAGAGGTAGAATGGGATGTGTGAGGAGAGGTAGAATGGGACGTGTGAGGAGAGGTAGAATGGGATGTGTGAGGAGAGGTAGAATGGGACGTGTGAGGAGAGGTAGAATGGGATGTGAGGAGAGGTAGAATGGGACGTGTGAGGAGAGGTAGAATGGGACGTGTGAGGATAGGTAGAATGGGATGTGAGGAGAGGTAGAATGGGACATGTGAGGAGAGGTAGAATGGGACGTGAGAGGAGAGGTAGAATGGGACGTGTGAGGAGAGGTAGAATGGGACGTGTGAGGAGAGGTAGAATGGGACATGTGAGAGGAGAGGTAGAATGGGATGTGAGGAGAGGTAGAATGGGATGTGAGGAGAGGTAGAATGGGATGTGTGAGGAGAGGTAGAATCGGATGTGTGAGGAGAGGTAGCATGGGATGTGAGGAGAGGTAGAATGGGATGTGAGGAGAGGTAGAATGGGATATGTGAGGAGAGGTAGAATGGGATGTGTGAGGGGAGGGAGAATGGGATGTGTGAGGAGAGGTAGAATGGGACGTGAGAGGAGAGGTAGAATGGGATGTGAGAGGAGAGTTAGAATGGGACGTGAGAGGAGAGGTAGAATGGGACGTGAGAGGAGAGGTAGAATGGGATGTGTGAGGAGAGGTAGAATGGGATGTGTGAGGAGAGGTAGAATGGGATGTGTGAGGAGAGGCAGAATGGGATGTGTGAGGAGAGGTAGAATGGGACGTGTGAGGAGAGGTAGAATGGAATGTGTGAGGAGTGGTAGAATGGGATGTGTGAGGAGAGGTAGAATGGGATGTGTCAGGAATGGTAGAATGGGATGTGAGGAGAGGTGGAATGGGGTGTGTGTGAAGACGTAGAATGGGACGTGAGAGGAGAGGTAGAATGGGATGTGTGAGGAGAGGTAGAATGGGATGTGTGAGGAGAGGTAGAATGGGACGTGTGAGGAGAGGTAGAATGGGATGTGTGAGGAGAGGTAGAATGGGATGTGTGAGGAGAGGTAGAATGGGATGTGTGAGGAGAGGTAGAATGGGACGTGTGAGGAGAGGTAGAATGAGGTGTGTGGGGAGAGGTAGAATGGGATGTGTGAGGAGAGGTAGAATGGGACCTGTGAGGAGAGGTAGAATGGGATGTGTGAGGAGAGGTAGAATGGGAAGTGTGAGGAGAGGTAGAATGGGATGTGTGAGGAGAGGGAGAATGTGATGTGTGAGGAGAGGTAGAATGGGATGTGTGAGGAGAGGGAGAATGGGATGTGTGAGGAGAGGTAGAATGGGATGTGTGAGGAGAGGTAGATTGGGACGTGTGAGGAGAGGTAGAATGGGATGTGTGAGGAGAGGTAGAATGGGATGTGTGAGGAGAGGTAGAATGGGATGTGAGAGGGGAGGTAGAATGGGATGTGAGAGGAGAAGTAGAATGGGATGTGTGAGGAGAGGTAGAATGGGATGTGAGAGGAGAGGTAGAATGGGCTGTGAGAGGAGAGGTAGAATGGGATGTGTGAGGAGAGGAAGAATGGGATGTGTGAGGAGAGGTAGAATGGGATGAGAGGAGAGGTAGAATGGGACGTGTGAGGAGAGGAAGAATGGGACGTGTGAGGAGAGGTAGAATGGGATGTGTGAGGAGAGGTAGAATGGGACGTGTGAGGAGAGGTAGAATGGGATGTGAGGAGAGGTAGAATGGGACGTGTGAGGAGAGGTAGAATGGGACGTGTGAGGAGAGGTAGAATGGGATGTGAGGAGAGGTAGAATGGGACATGTGAGGAGAGGTAGAATGGGACGTGAGAGGAGAGGTAGAATGGGACGTGTGAGGAGAGGTAGAATGGGACGTGTGAGGAGAGGTAGAATGGGACATGTGAGAGGAGAGGTAGAATGGGATGTGAGGAGAGGTAGAATGGGATGTGAGGAGAGGTAGAATGGGATGTGTGAGGAGAGGTAGAATCGGATGTGTGAGGAGAGGTAGCATGGGATGTGAGGAGAGGTAGAATGGGATGTGAGGAGAGGTAGAATGGGATATGTGAGGAGAGGTAGAATGGGATGTGTGAGGGGAGGGAGAATGGGATGTGTGAGGAGAGGTAGAATGGGACGTGAGAGGAGAGGTAGAATGGGATGTGAGAGGAGAGTTAGAATGGGACGTGAGAGGAGAGGTAGAATGGGACGTGAGAGGAGAGGTAGAATGGGATGTGTGAGGAGAGGTAGAATGGGATGTGTGAGGAGAGGTAGAATGGGATGTGTGAGGAGAGGCAGAATGGGATGTGTGAGGAGATGTAGAATGGGACGTGTGAGGAGAGGTAGAATGGGATGTGTGAGGAGTGGTAGAATGGGATGTGTGAGGAGAGGTAGAATGGGATGTGTCAGGAATGGTAGAATGGGATGTGAGGAGAGGTGGAATGGGGTGTGTGTGAAGACGTAGAAAGGGACGTGAGAGGAGAGGTAGAATGGGATGTGTGAGGAGAGGTAGAATGGGATGTGTGAGGAGAGGTAGAATGGGACGTGTGAGGAGAGGTAGAATGGGATGTGTGAGGAGAGGTAGAATGGGATGTGTGAGGAGAGGTAGAATGGGATGTGTGAGGAGAGGTAGAATGGGACGTGTGAGGAGAGGTAGAATGAGGTGTGTGGGGAGAGGTAGAATGGGATGTGTGAGGAGAGGTAGAATGGGACCTGTGAGGAGAGGTAGAATGGGATGTGTGAGGAGAGGTAGAATGGGAAGTGTGAGGAGAGGTAGAATGGGATGCGAGAGGAGAGGTAGAATGGGATGTGTGAGGAGAGGTAGAATGGGATATGTGAGGAGAGGTAGAATGCGAAGTGTGAGGAGAGGCAGAATGGGACGTGAGAGGAGAGGTAGAATGGGACGTGTGAGGAGAGGAAGAATGGGATGTGTGAGGAGAGGTAGAATGGGACGTGTGAGGAGAGGTAGAATGGGATGTGTGAGGAGAGGTAGAATGGGATGTGTGAGGAGAGGTAGAATGGGATGTGTCAGGAATGGTAGAATGGGATGTGAGGAGAGGTAGAATGGGGTGTGTGTGGAGACGTAGAATGGGACGTGAGAGGAGAGGTAGAATGGGATGTGTGAGGAGAGGTAGAATGGGATGTGTGAGGAGAGGTAGAAGGGGACGTGTGAGGAGAGGTAGAATGGGATGTGTGAGGAGAGGTAGAATGGGATGTGTGAGGAGAGGTAGAATGGGATGTGTGAGGAGAGGTAGAATGGGACGTGTGAGGAGAGGTAGAATGGGGTGTGTGGGGAGAGGTAGAATGGGATGTGTGAGGAGAGGTAGAATGGGACCTGTGAGGAGAGGTAGAATGGGATGTGTGAGGAGAGGTAGAATGGGAAGTGTGAGGAGAGGTAGAATGGGATGTGTGAGGAGAGGGAGAATGGGATGTGTGAGGAGAGGTAGAATGGGATGTGTGAGGAGAGGGAGAATGGGATGTGTGAGGAGAGGTAGAATGGGACGTGTGAGGAGAGGTAGAATGGGATGTGTAAGGAGAGGTAGAATGGGATGTGTGAGGATAGGTAGAATGGGAAATGTGAGGAGATGTAGAATGGGACGTGAGAGGAGAGGTAGAATGGGATGTGTGAGGAGAGGTAGAATGGGATGCGAGAGGAGAGGTAGAATGGGATGTGTGAGGAGAGGTAGAATGGGATATGTGAGGAGAGGTAGAATGGGAAGTGTGAGGAGAGGTAGAATGGGACGTGAGAGGAGAGGTAGAATGGGACGTGTGAGGAGAGGTAGAATGGGAAGTGTGAGGAGAGGTAGAATGGGACGTGTGAGGAGAGGTAGAATGGGATGTGTGAGGAGAGGTAGAATGGGATGTGTGAGGAGAGGTAGAATGGGATGTGTCAGGAATGGTAGAATGGGATGTGAGGAGAGGTAGAATGGGCTGTGTGTGGAGACGTAGAATGGGACGTGAGAGGAGAGGTAGAATGGGATGTGTGAGGAGAGGTAGAATGGGATGTGTGAGGAGAGGTAGAATGGGACGTGTGAGGAGAGGTAGAATGGGATGTGTGAGGAGAGGTAGAATGGGATGTGTGAGGAGAGGTAGAATGGGATGTGTGAGGAGAGGTAGAATTTGACGTGTGAGGAGAGGTAGAATGGGGTGTGTGGGGAGAGGTAGAATGGGATGTGTGAGGAGAGCTAGAATGGGACCTGTGAGGAGAGGTAGAATGGGATGTGTGAGGAGAGGTAGAATGGGAAGTGTGAGGAGAGGTAGAATGGGATGTGTGAGGAGAGGGAGAATGGGATGTGTGAGGAGAGGTAGAATGGGATGTGTGAGGAGAGGGAGAATGGGACGTGTGAGGAGAGGTAGAATGGGATGTGTGAGGAGAGGTAGATTGGGACGTGTGAGGAGAGGTAGAATGGGATGTGTGAGGAGAGGTAGAATGGGATGTGTGAGGAGAGGTAGAATGGGATGTGAGAGGAGAGGTAGAATGGGATGTGAGAGGAGAAGTAGAATGGGATGTGTGAGGAGAGGTAGAATGGGATGTGAGAGGAGAGGTAGAATGGGATGTGAGAGGAGAGGTAGAATGGGATGTGTGAGGAGAGGAAGAATGGGATGTGTGAGGAGAGGTAGAATGGGATGAGAGGAGAGGTAGAATGGGACGTGTGAGGAGAGGAAGAATGGGACGTGTGAGGAGAGGTAGAATGGGATGTGTGAGGAGAGGTAGAATGGGACGTGTGAGGAGAGGTAGAATGGGATGTGAGGAGAGGTAGAATGGGACGTGTGAGGAGAGGTAGAATGGGACGTGTGAGGATAGGTAGAATGGGATGTGAGGAGAGGTAGAATGGGACATGTGAGGAGAGGTAGAATGGGACGTGAGAGGAGAGGTAGAATGGGACGTGTGAGGAGAGGTAGAATGGGACGTGTGAGGAGAGGTAGAATGGGACATGTGAGAGGAGAGGTAGAATGGGATGTGAGGAGAGGTAGAATGGGATGTGAGGAGAGGTAGAATGGGATGTGTGAGGAGAGGTAGAATCGGATGTGTGAGGAGAGGTAGCATGGGATGTGAGGAGAGGTAGAATGGGATGTGAGGAGAGGTAGAATGGGATATGTGAGGAGAGGTAGAATGGGATGTGTGAGGGGAGGGAGAATGGGATGTGTGAGGAGAGGTAGAATGGGACGTGAGAGGAGAGGTAGAATGGGATGTGAGAGGAGAGTTAGAATGGGACGTGAGAGGAGAGGTAGAATGGGACGTGAGAGGAGAGGTAGAATGGGATGTGTGAGGAGAGGTAGAATGGGATGTGTGAGGAGAGGTAGAATGGGATGTGTGAGGAGAGGCAGAATGGGATGTGTGAGGAGAGGTAGAATGGGACGTGTGAGGAGAGGTAGAATGGAATGTGTGAGGAGTGGTAGAATGGGATGTGTGAGGAGAGGTAGAATGGGATGTGTCAGGAATGGTAGAATGGGATGTGAGGAGAGGTGGAATGGGGTGTGTGTGAAGACGTAGAATGGGACGTGAGAGGAGAGGTAGAATGGGATGTGTGAGGAGAGGTAGAATGGGATGTGTGAGGAGAGGTAGAATGGGACGTGTGAGGAGAGGTAGAATGGGATGTGTGAGGAGAGGTAGAATGGGATGTGTGAGGAGAGGTAGAATGGGATGTGTGAGGAGAGGTAGAATGGGACGTGTGAGGAGAGGTAGAATGAGGTGTGTGGGGAGAGGTAGAATGGGATGTGTGAGGAGAGGTAGAATGGGACCTGTGAGGAGAGGTAGAATGGGATGTGTGAGGAGAGGTAGAATGGGAAGTGTGAGGAGAGGTAGAATGGGATGTGTGAGGAGAGGGAGAATGTGATGTGTGAGGAGAGGTAGAATGGGATGTGTGAGGAGAGGGAGAATGGGATGTGTGAGGAGAGGTAGAATGGGATGTGTGAGGAGAGGTAGATTGGGACGTGTGAGGAGAGGTAGAATGGGATGTGTGAGGAGAGGTAGAATGGGATGTGTGAGGAGAGGTAGAATGGGATGTGAGAGGGGAGGTAGAATGGGATGTGAGAGGAGAAGTAGAATGGGATGTGTGAGGAGAGGTAGAATGGGATGTGAGAGGAGAGGTAGAATGGGCTGTGAGAGGAGAGGTAGAATGGGATGTGTGAGGAGAGGAAGAATGGGATGTGTGAGGAGAGGTAGAATGGGATGAGAGGAGAGGTAGAATGGGACGTGTGAGGAGAGGAAGAATGGGACGTGTGAGGAGAGGTAGAATGGGATGTGTGAGGAGAGGTAGAATGGGACGTGTGAGGAGAGGTAGAATGGGATGTGAGGAGAGGTAGAATGGGACGTGTGAGGAGAGGTAGAATGGGACGTGTGAGGAGAGGTAGAATGGGATGTGAGGAGAGGTAGAATGGGACATGTGAGGAGAGGTAGAATGGGACGTGAGAGGAGAGGTAGAATGGGACGTGTGAGGAGAGGTAGAATGGGACGTGTGAGGAGAGGTAGAATGGGACATGTGAGAGGAGAGGTAGAATGGGATGTGAGGAGAGGTAGAATGGGATGTGAGGAGAGGTAGAATGGGATGTGTGAGGAGAGGTAGAATGGGATGTGTGAGGAGAGGTAGCATGGGATGTGAGGAGAGGTAGAATGGGATGTGAGGAGAGGTAGAATGGGATGTGTGAGGAGAGGTAGAATGGGATGTGTGAGGGGAGGTAGAATGGGATGTGTGAGGAGAGGTAGAATGGGACGTGAGAGGAGAGGTAGAATGGGATGTGAGAGGAGAGTTAGAATGGGACGTGAGAGGAGAGGTAGAATGGGACGTGAGAGGAGAGGTAGAATGGGATGTTTGAGGAGAGGTAGAATGGGATGTGTGAGGAGAGGTAGAATGGGATGTGTGAGGAGAGGTAGAATGGGAAGTGTGAGGAGAGGTAGAATGGGATGTGTGAGGAGAGGGAGAATGTGATGTGTGAGGAGAGGTAGAATGGGATGTGTGAGGAGAGGGAGAATGGGATGTGTGAGGAGAGGTAGAATGGGATGTGTGAGGAGAGGTAGATTGGGACGTGTGAGGAGAGGTAGAATGGGATGTGTGAGGAGAGGTAGAATGGGATGTGTGAGGAGAGGTAGAATGGGATGTGAGAGGGGAGGTAGAATGGGATGTGAGAGGAGAAGTAGAATGGGATGTGTGAGGAGAGGTAGAATGGGATGTGAGAGGAGAGGTAGAATGGGCTGTGAGAGGAGAGGTAGAATGGGATGTGTGAGGAGAGGAAGAATGGGATGTGTGAGGAGAGGTAGAATGGGATGAGAGGAGAGGTAGAATGGGACGTGTGAGGAGAGGAAGAATGGGACGTGTGAGGAGAGGTAGAATGGGATGTGTGAGGAGAGGTAGAATGGGACGTGTGAGGAGAGGTAGAATGGGATGTGAGGAGAGGTAGAATGGGACGTGTGAGGAGAGGTAGAATGGGACGTGTGAGGAGAGGTAGAATGGGATGTGAGGAGAGGTAGAATGGGACATGTGAGGAGAGGTAGAATGGGACGTGAGAGGAGAGGTAGAATGGGACGTGTGAGGAGAGGTAGAATGGGACGTGTGAGGAGAGGTAGAATGGGACATGTGAGAGGAGAGGTAGAATGGGATGTGAGGAGAGGTAGAATGGGATGTGAGGAGAGGTAGAATGGGATGTGTGAGGAGAGGTAGAATGGGATGTGTGAGGAGAGGTAGCATGGGATGTGAGGAGAGGTAGAATGGGATGTGAGGAGAGGTAGAATGGGATGTGTGAGGAGAGGTAGAATGGGATGTGTGAGGGGAGGTAGAATGGGATGTGTGAGGAGAGGTAGAATGGGACGTGAGAGGAGAGGTAGAATGGGATGTGAGAGGAGAGTTAGAATGGGACGTGAGAGGAGAGGTAGAATGGGACGTGAGAGGAGAGGTAGAATGGGATGTTTGAGGAGAGGTAGAATGGGATGTGTGAGGAGAGGTAGAATGGGATGTGTGAGGAGAGGCAGAATGGGATGTGAGGAGAGGTAGAATGGGATGTGTGAGGAGAGGTAGAATGGGATGTGTGAGGAGAGGTAGAATGGGATGTGTGAGGAGAGGTAGAATGGGATGTGTGAGGAGAGATAGAATGGGACGTGAGGAGAGGTAGAATGGGATGTGTGAGGAGAGGTAGAATGGGATGTGAGGAGAGGTAGAATGGGACGTGTGAGGAGAGGTAGAATGGGATGTGTGAGGAGAGGTAGAATGGGAGGTGTGAGGAGAGGTAGAATGGGACATGTGAGGAGAGGTAAAATGGGATGTGAGGAGAGGTAGAATGGGATTTGAGGAGAGTTAGAATGGGATGTGGGAGGAGAGGTAGAATGGGATGTGTGAGGAGAGGTAGAATGGGATGTGTGAGGAGAGGTAGAATGGGACGTGTGAGGAGAGGGAGAATGGGATGTGTGAGGAGAGGTAGAATGGGGTGTGAGAGGAGAGGTAGAATGGGATGTGAGGAGAGGTAGAATGGGATGTGGGAGGAGAGGTAGAATGGGATGTGTGAGGAGAGGTAGAATGGAATGTGTGAGGAGTGGTAGAATGGGACATGTGAGGAGAGGTAGAATGGGACGTGAGGAGAGGTAGAATGGGACGTGAGGAGAGGTAGAATGGGAGGTGTGAGGAGAGGTAGAGTGGGATGTGAGGAGAGGTAGAATGGGATGTGTGAGGGGAGGCAGAATGGGATGTGAGAGGAGAGGTAGAATGGGACGTGTGAGGAGAGGTAGAATGGGATGTGAGAGGAGAGGTAGAATGGGATGTGAGGAGAGGTAGAATGGGACGTGTGAGGAGAGGGAGAATGGGATGTGAGAGGAGAGGTAGAAAGGGATATTAGAGGAGAGGTAGAATGGGACGTGTGAGGAGAGGTAGAATGGGATGTGAGAGCAGAGGTAGAATGGGACATGAGAGGAGAGGTAGAATGGGATGTGAGGAGAGGTAGAATGGGACGTGAGAGGAGAGGTAGAATGGGATATGAGGAGAGGTAGAATGGGATGTGTGAGGAGAGGTAGAATGGGATGTGAGGAGAGGTAGAATGAGATGTGTGAGGAGAGGTAGAATGGGACGTGAGAGGAGAGGTAGAATGGGATGTGTGAGGAGAGGTAGAATGGGATGTGTGAGGAGAGGTAGAATGGGACGTGTGAGGAGAGGTAGAATGGGACGTGTGAGGAGAGGTAGAATGGGATGAGTGAGGAGAGGTAGAATGGGACGTGTGAGGAGAGGTAGAATGGGATGTGTGAGGAGAGGTAGAATGGGACGTGTGAGGAGAGGTAGAATGGGATGTGTGAGTAGAGGTAGAATGGGATGTGAGAGGAGAGGTAGAATGGGATGTGTGAGGAGAGGTAGAATGGGACGTGTGAGGAGAGGTAGAATGGGACGTGTGAGGAGAGGTAGAATGGGATGTGAGGAGAGGTAGAATGGGACGTGTGAGGAGAGGTAGAATGGGATGTGTGAGGAGAGGTAGAATGGGATGTGTGAGGAGAGGTAGAATGGGATGTGTGAGGAGAGGTAGAATTTGACGTGTGAGGAGAGGTAGAATGGGGTGTGTGGGGAGAGGTAGAATGGGATGTGTGAGGAGAGCTAGAATGGGACCTGTGAGGAGAGGTAGAATGGGATGTGTGAGGAGAGGTAGAATGGGAAGTGTGAGGAGAGGTAGAATGGGATGTGTGAGGAGAGGGAGAATGGGATGTGTGAGGAGAGGTAGAATGGGATGTGTGAGGAGAGGGAGAATGGGACGTGTGAGGAGACGTAGAATGGGATGTGTGAGGAGAGGTAGATTGGGACGTGTGAGGAGAGGTAGAATGGGATGTGTGAGGAGAGGTAGAATGGGATGTGTGAGGAGAGGTAGAATGGGATGTGAGAGGAGAGGTAGAATGGGATGTGAGAGGAGAAGTAGAATGGGATGTGTGAGGAGAGGTAGAATGGGATGTGAGAGGAGAGGTAGAATGGGATGTGAGAGGAGAGGTAGAATGGGATGTGTGAGGAGAGGAAGAATGGGATGTGTGAGGAGAGGTAGATTGGGATGAGAGGAGAGGTAGAATGGGACGTGTGAGGAGAGGAAGAATGGGACGTGTGAGGAGAGGTAGAATGGGATGTGTGAGGAGAGGTAGAATGGGACGTGTGAGGAGAGGTAGAATGGGATGTGAGGAGAGGTAGAATGGGACGTGTGAGGAGAGGTAGAATGGGACGTGTGAGGATAGGTAGAATGGGATGTGAGGAGTGGTAGAATGGGACATGTGAGGAGAGGTAGAATGGGACGTGAGAGGAGAGGTAGAATGGGACGTGTGAGGAGAGGTAGAATGGGACGTGTGAGGAGAGGTAGAATGGGACATGTGAGAGGAGAGGTAGAATGGGATGTGAGGAGAGGTAGAATGGGATGTGAGGAGAGGTAGAATGGGATGTGTGAGGAGAGGTAGAATCGGATGTGTGAGGAGAGGTAGCATGGGATGTGAGGAGAGGTAGAATGGGATGTGAGGAGAGGTAGAATGGGATATGTGAGGAGAGGTAGAATGGGATGTGTGAGGGGAGGGAGAATGGGATGTGTGAGGAGAGGTAGAATGGGACGTGAGAGGAGAGGTAGAATGGGATGTGAGAGGAGAGTTAGAATGGGACGTGAGAGGAGAGGTAGAATGGGACGTGAGAGGAGAGGTAGAATGGGATGTGTGAGGAGAGGTAGAATGGGATGTGTGAGGAGAGGTAGAATGGGATGTGTGAGGAGAGGCAGAATGGGATGTGTGAGGAGAGGTAGAATGGGACGTGTGAGGAGAGGTAGAATGGGATGTGTGAGGAGTGGTAGAATGGGATGTGTGAGGAGAGGTAGAATGGGATGTGTCAGGAATGGTAGAATGGGATGTGAGGAGAGGTGGAATGGGGTGTGTGTGAAGACGTAGAATGGGACGTGAGAGGAGAGGTAGAATGGGATGTGTGAGGAGAGGTAGAATGGGATGTGTGAGGAGAGGTAGAATGGGACGTGTGAGGAGAGGTAGAATGGGATGTGTGAGGAGAGGTAGAATGGGATGTGTGAGGAGAGGTAGAATGGGATGTGTGAGGAGAGGTAGAATGGGACGTGTGAGGAGAGGTAGAATGAGGTGTGTGGGGAGAGGTAGAATGGGATGTGTGAGGAGAGGTAGAATGGGACCTGTGAGGAGAGGTAGAATGGGATGTGTGAGGAGAGGTAGAATGGGAAGTGTGAGGAGAGGTAGAATGGGATGTGTGAGGAGAGGGAGAATGTGATGTGTGAGGAGAGGTAGAATGGGATGTGTGAGGAGAGGGAGAATGGGATGTGTGAGGAGAGGTAGAATGGGATGTGTGAGGAGATGTAGATTGGGACGTGTGAGGAGAGGTAGAATGGGATGTGTGAGGAGAGGTAGAATGGGATGTGTGAGGAGAGGTAGAATGGGATGTGAGAGGAGAGGTAGAATGGGATGTGAGAGGAGAAGTAGAATGGGATGTGTGAGGAGAGGTAGAATGGGATGTGAGAGGAGAGGTAGAATGGGCTGTGAGAGGAGAGGTAGAATGGGATGTGTGAGGAGAGGAAGAATGGGATGTGTGAGGAGAGGTAGAATGGGATGAGAGGAGAGGTAGAATGGGACGTGTGAGGAGAGGAAGAATGGGACGTGTGAGGAGAGGTAGAATGGGATGTGTGAGGAGAGGTAGAATGGGACGTGTAAGGAGAGGTAGAATGGGATGTGAGGAGAGGTAGAATGGGACGTGTCAGGAGAGGTAGAATGGGACGTGTGAGGAGAGGTAGAATGGGATGTGAGGAGAGGTAGAATGGGACATGTGAGGAGAGGTAGAATGGGACGTGAGAGGAGAGGTAGAATGGGACGTGTGAGGAGAGGTAGAATGGGACGTGTGAGGAGAGGTAGAATGGGACATGTGAGAGGAGAGGTAGAATGGGATGTGAGGAGAGGTAGAATGGGATGTGAGGAGAGGTAGAATGGGATGTGTGAGGAGAGGTAGAATGGGATGTGTGAGGAGAGGTAGCATGGGATGTGAGGAGAGGTAGAATGGGATGTGAGGAGAGGTAGAATGGGAGGGGTGAGGAGAGGTAGAATGGGATGTGTGAGGGGAGGTAGAATGGGATGTGTGAGGAGAGGTAGAATGGGACGTGAGAGGAGAGGTAGAATGGGATGTGAGAGGAGAGTTAGAATGGGACGTGAGAGGAGAGGTAGAATGGGACGTGAGAGGAGAGGTAGAATGGAATGTTTGAGGAGAGGTAGAATGGGATGTGTGAGGAGAGGTAGAATGGGATGTGTGAGGAGAGGGAGAATGGGACGTGAGGAGAGGTAGAATGGGATGTGTGAGGAGAGGTAGAATGGGATGTGTGAGGAGAGGTAGAATGGGACGTGAGAGGAGAGGTAGAATGGGATGTGTGAGGAGAGGCAGAATGGGATGTGAGGAGAGGTAGAATGGGATGTGTGAGGAGAGGTAGAATGGGATGTGTGAGGAGAGGTAGAATGGGATGTGTGAGGAGAGGTAGAATGGGATGTGTGAGGAGAGATAGAATGGGACGTGAGGAGAGGTAGAATGGGATGTGTGAGGAGAGGTAGAATGGGATGTGAGGAGAGGTAGAATGGGACGTGTGAGGAGAGGTAGAATGGGATGTGTGAGGAGAGGTAGAATGGGATGTGTGAGGAGAGGTAGAATGGGACATGTGAGGAGAGGTAAAATGGGATGTGAGGAGAGGTAGAATGGGATTTGAGGAGAGTTAGAATGGGATGTGGGAGGAGAGTTAGAATGGGATGTGTGAGGAGAGGTAGAACGGGATGTGTGAGGAGAGGTAGAATGGGACGTGTGAGGAGAGGGAGAATGGGATGTGTGAGGAGAGGTAGAATGGGGTGTGAGAGGAGAGGTAGAATGGGATGTGAGGAGAGGTAGAATGGGATGTGGGAGGAGAGGTAGAATGGGATGTGTGAGGAGAGGTAGAATGGAATGTGTGAGGAGTGGTAGAATGGGACATGTGAGGAGAGGTAGAATGGGACGTGAGGAGAGGTAGAATGGGACGTGAGGAGAGGTAGAATGGGAGGTGTGAGGAGAGGTAGAGTGGGATGTGAGGAGAGGTAGAATGGGATGTGTGAGGGGAGGCAGAATGGGATGTGAGAGGAGAGGTAGAATGGGACGTGTGAGGAGAGGTAGAATGGGATGTGAGAGGAGAGGTAGAATGGGATGTGAGGAGAGGTAGAATGGGACGTGTGAGGAGAGGGAGAATGGGATGTGAGAGGAGAGGTAGAATGGGATATTAGAGGAGAGGTAGAATGGGACGTGTGAGGAGAGGTAGAATGGGATGTGAGAGCAGAGGTAGAATGGGACATGAGAGGAGAGGTAGAATGGGATGTGAGGAGAGGTAGAATGGGACGTGAGAGGAGAGGTAGAATGGGATATGAGGAGAGGTAGAATGGGATGTGTGAGGAGAGGTAGAATGGGATGTGAGGAGAGGTAGAATGGGATGTGTGAGGAGAGGTAGAATGGGATGTGAGAGGAGAGGTAGAATGGGATATGAGGAGAGGTAGAATGAGATGTGTGAGGAGAGGTAGAATGGGACGTGAGAGGAGAGGTAGAATGGGATGTGTGAGGAGAGGTAGAATGGGATGTGTGAGGAGAGGTAGAATGGGACGTGTGAGGAGAGGTAGAATGGGACGTGTGAGGAGAGGTAGAATGGGATGAGTGAGGAGAGGTAGAATGGGACGTGTGAGGAGAGGTAGAATGGGATGTGTGAGGAGAGGTAGAATGGGACGTGTGAGGAGAGGTAGAATGGGATGTGTGAGTAGAGGTAGAATGGGATGTGAGAGGAGAGGTAGAATGGGATGTGTGAGGAGAGGTAGAATGGGACGTGTGAGGAGAGGTAGAATGGGACGTGTGAGGAGAGGTAGAATGGGATGTGAGGAGAGGTAGAATGGGACGTGTGAGGAGAGGTAGAATGGGATGTGTGAGGAGAGGTAGAATGGGATGTGTCAGGAATGGTAGAATGGGATGTGAGGAGAAGTAGAATGGGGTGTGTGTGGAGACGTAGAATGGGACGTGAGAGGAGAGGTAGAATGGGATGTGTGAGGAGAGGTAGAATGGGACGTGAGAGGAGAGGTAGAATGGGACGTGTGAGTAGAGGTAGAATGGGATGCGAGAGGAGAGGTAGAATGGGATGTGTGTGGAGAGGTAGAATGGGATATGTGTGGAGAGGTAGAATGAGAAGTGTGAGGAGAGGTAGAATGGGACGTGAGAGGAGAGGTAAAATGGGACGTGAGAGGAGAGGTAGAACGGGACGTCTGAGGAGAGGGAGAATGGGATGTGTGAGGGGAGGTAGAATGGGACGTGTGAGGAGAGGTAGAATGGGATGTGAGGAGAGGTAGAATGGGACGTGAGGAGAGGTAGAATGGGATGTGTGAGGAGAGGTACAATGGGACGTGAGGAGAGGTAGAATGGGATGTGTGAGGAGAGGTAGAATGGGATGTGTGAGAAGAGGTAGAATGGGATGTGTGAGGAGAGGTAGAATGGGATGTGTGAGGAGAGGTAGAATGGGATATGTGAGGAGAGGTAGAATGGGAAGTGTGAGGAGAGGTAGAATGGGATGTGAGAGGAGAGGTAGAATGGGACGTGAGAGGAGAGGTAGAACGGGACGTGTGAGGAGAGGTAGAATGGGATGTGTGAGGGGAGGGAGAATGGGACGTGTGAGGAGAGGTAGAATGGGATGTGAGGAGAGGTAGAATGGGACGTGAGGAGAGGTAGAATGGGATGTGTGAGGAGAGGTACAATGGGACGTGAGGAGAGGTAGAATGGGATGTGTGAGGAGAGGTAGAATGGGATGTGTGAGAAGAGGTAGAATGGGATGTGTGAGGAGAGGTAGAATGGGATGTGAGGAGAGGTAGAATGGGATGTGTGAGGAGAGGTAGAACGGGACGTGAGGAAAGGTAGAATGGGGCGTTTGAGGAGAGGTAGTATGGGATGTGAGGAGAGGTAGAATGGGAGATGTTAGGAGATGTAGAATGTGATGTGTGAGGAGAGGTAGAATGGGATGTGAGGAGAGGTAGAATGGGACGTGTAAGGAGAGGTAGAATGGGATGTGTGAGGAGAGGTAGAATGGGATGTGAGGAGAGGTAGAATGGGATGTGTGAGGATAGGTAGAATGGGAAGTGTGAGGAGAGGTAGAATGGGACGTGTGAGGAGAGGTAGAATGGGATGTGTGAGGATAGGTAGAATGGGAAGTGTGAGGAGATGTAGAATGGGACGTGAGAGGAGAGGTAGAATGGGATGTGTGAGGAGAGGTAGAATGGGATGTGTGAGGAGAGGTAGAATGGGATATGTGAGGAGGGGTAGAATGGGAAGTGTGAGGAGAGGTAGAATGGGAAGTGTGAGGAGAGGCAGAATGGGACGTGAGAGGAGAGGTAGAATGGGACGTGTGAGGAGAGGAAGAATGGGATGTGTGTGGAGACGTAGAATGGGACGTGAGAGGAGAGGTAGAATGGGATGCGAGAGGAGAGGTAGAATGGGATGTGTGAGGAGAGGTAGAATGGGATATGTGAGGAGGGGTAGAATGGGAAGTGTGAGGAGAGGCAGAATGGGACGTGAGAGGAGAGGTAGAATGGGACGTGTGAGGAGAGGAAGAATGGGATGTGTGTGGAGACGTAGAATGGGACGTGAGAGGAGAGGTAGAATGGGATGTGTGAGGAGAGGTAGAATGGGATGTGTGAGGAGAGGTAGAAGGGGACGTGTGAGGAGAGGTAGAATGGGATGTGTGAGGAGAGGTAGAATGGGATGTGTGAGGAGAGGTAGAATGGGATGTGTGAGGAGAGGTAGAATGGGACGTGTGAGGAGAGGTAGAATGGGGTGTGTGGGGAGAGGTAGAATGGGATGTGTGAGGAGAAGTAGAATGGGACCTGTGAGGAGAGGTAGAATGGGATGTGTGAGGAGAGGTAGAATGGGAAGTGTGAGGAGAGGTAGAATGGGATGTGTGAGGAGAGGGAGAATGGTATGTGTGAGGAGAGGTAGAATGGGATGTGAGAGGAGTGGTAGAATGGGACATGTGAGGAGAGGTAGAATGGGACGTGAGGAGAGGTAGAATGGGACGTGAGGAGAGGTAGAATGGGAGGTGTGAGGAGAGGTAGAGTGGGATGTGAGGAGAGGTAGAATGGGATGTGTGAGGGGAGGCAGAATGGGATGTGAGAGGAGAGGTAGAATGGGACGTGTGAGGAGAGGTAGAATGGGATGTGAGAGGAGAGGTAGAATGGGATGTGAGGAGAGGTAGAATGGGACGTGTGAGGAGAGGGAGAATGGGATGTGAGAGGAGAGGTAGAATGGGATATTAGAGGAGAGGTAGAATGGGACGTGTGAGGAGAGGTAGAATGGGATGTGAGAGCAGAGGTAGAATGGGACATGAGAGGAGAGGTAGAATGGGATGTGAGGAGAGGTAGAATGGGACGTGAGAGGAGAGGTAGAATGGGATATGAGGAGAGGTAGAATGGGATGTGTGAGGAGAGGTAGAATGGGATGTGAGGAGAGGTAGAATGAGATGTGTGAGGAGAGGTAGAATGGGACGTGAGAGGAGAGGTAGAATGGGATGTGTGAGGAGAGGTAGAATGGGATGTGTGAGGAGAGGTAGAATGGGACGTGTGAGGAGAGGTAGAATGGGACGTGTGAGGAGAGGTAGAATGGGATGAGTGAGGAGAGGTAGAATGGGACGTGTGAGGAGAGGTAGAATGGGATGTGTGAGGAGAGGTAGAATGGGACGTGTGAGGAGAGGTAGAATGGGATGTGTGAGTAGAGGTAGAATGGGATGTGAGAGGAGAGGTAGAATGGGATGTGTGAGGAGAGGTAGAATGGGACGTGTGAGGAGAGGTAGAATGGGACGTGTGAGGAGAGGTAGAATGGGATGTGAGGAGAGGTAGAATGGGACGTGTGAGGAGAGGTAGAATGGGATGTGTGAGGAGAGGTAGAATGGGATGTGTGAGGAGAGGTAGAATGGGATGTGTGAGGAGAGGTAGAATTTGACGTGTGAGGAGAGGTAGAATGGGGTGTGTGGGGAGAGGTAGAATGGGATGTGTGAGGAGAGCTAGAATGGGACCTGTGAGGAGAGGTAGAATGGGATGTGTGAGGAGAGGTAGAATGGGAAGTGTGAGGAGAGGTAGAATGGGATGTGTGAGGAGAGGGAGAATGGGATGTGTGAGGAGAGGTAGAATGGGATGTGTGAGGAGAGGGAGAATGGGACGTGTGAGGAGACGTAGAATGGGATGTGTGAGGAGAGGTAGATTGGGACGTGTGAGGAGAGGTAGAATGGGATGTGTGAGGAGAGGTAGAATGGGATGTGTGAGGAGAGGTAGAATGGGATGTGAGAGGAGAGGTAGAATGGGATGTGAGAGGAGAAGTAGAATGGGATGTGTGAGGAGAGGTAGAATGGGATGTGAGAGGAGAGGTAGAATGGGATGTGAGAGGAGAGGTAGAATGGGATGTGTGAGGAGAGGAAGAATGGGATGTGTGAGGAGAGGTAGAATGGGATGAGAGGAGAGGTAGAATGGGACGTGTGAGGAGAGGAAGAATGGGACGTGTGAGGAGAGGTAGAATGGGATGTGTGAGGAGAGGTAGAATGGGACGTGTGAGGAGAGGTAGAATGGGATGTGAGGAGAGGTAGAATGGGACGTGTGAGGAGAGGTAGAATGGGACGTGTGAGGATAGGTAGAATGGGATGTGAGGAGTGGTAGAATGGGACATGTGAGGAGAGGTAGAATGGGACGTGAGAGGAGAGGTAGAATGGGACGTGTGAGGAGAGGTAGAATGGGACGTGTGAGGAGAGGTAGAATGGGACATGTGAGAGGAGAGGTAGAATGGGATGTGAGGAGAGGTAGAATGGGATGTGAGGAGAGGTAGAATGGGATGTGTGAGGAGAGGTAGAATCGGATGTGTGAGGAGAGGTAGCATGGGATGTGAGGAGAGGTAGAATGGGATGTGAGGAGAGGTAGAATGGGATATGTGAGGAGAGGTAGAATGGGATGTGTGAGGGGAGGGAGAATGGGATGTGTGAGGAGAGGTAGAATGGGACGTGAGAGGAGAGGTAGAATGGGATGTGAGAGGAGAGTTAGAATGGGACGTGAGAGGAGAGGTAGAATGGGACGTGAGAGGAGAGGTAGAATGGGATGTGTGAGGAGAGGTAGAATGGGATGTGTGAGGAGAGGTAGAATGGGATGTGTGAGGAGAGGCAGAATGGGATGTGTGAGGAGAGGTAGAATGGGACGTGTGAGGAGAGGTAGAATGGGATGTGTGAGGAGTGGTAGAATGGGATGTGTGAGGAGAGGTAGAATGGGATGTGTCAGGAATGGTAGAATGGGATGTGAGGAGAGGTGGAATGGGGTGTGTGTGAAGACGTAGAATGGGACGTGAGAGGAGAGGTAGAATGGGATGTGTGAGGAGAGGTAGAATGGGATGTGTGAGGAGAGGTAGAATGGGACGTGTGAGGAGAGGTAGAATGGGATGTGTGAGGAGAGGTAGAATGGGATGTGTGAGGAGAGGTAGAATGGGATGTGTGAGGAGAGGTAGAATGGGACGTGTGAGGAGAGGTAGAATGAGGTGTGTGGGGAGAGGTAGAATGGGATGTGTGAGGAGAGGTAGAATGGGACCTGTGAGGAGAGGTAGAATGGGATGTGTGAGGAGAGGTAGAATGGGAAGTGTGAGGAGAGGTAGAATGGGATGTGTGAGGAGAGGGAGAATGTGATGTGTGAGGAGAGGTAGAATGGGATGTGTGAGGAGAGGGAGAATGGGATGTGTGAGGAGAGGTAGAATGGGATGTGTGAGGAGATGTAGATTGGGACGTGTGAGGAGAGGTAGAATGGGATGTGTGAGGAGAGGTAGAATGGGATGTGTGAGGAGAGGTAGAATGGGATGTGAGAGGAGAGGTAGAATGGGATGTGAGAGGAGAAGTAGAATGGGATGTGTGAGGAGAGGTAGAATGGGATGTGAGAGGAGAGGTAGAATGGGCTGTGAGAGGAGAGGTAGAATGGGATGTGTGAGGAGAGGAAGAATGGGATGTGTGAGGAGAGGTAGAATGGGATGAGAGGAGAGGTAGAATGGGACGTGTGAGGAGAGGAAGAATGGGACGTGTGAGGAGAGGTAGAATGGGATGTGTGAGGAGAGGTAGAATGGGACGTGTAAGGAGAGGTAGAATGGGATGTGAGGAGAGGTAGAATGGGACGTGTCAGGAGAGGTAGAATGGGACGTGTGAGGAGAGGTAGAATGGGATGTGAGGAGAGGTAGAATGGGACATGTGAGGAGAGGTAGAATGGGACGTGAGAGGAGAGGTAGAATGGGACGTGTGAGGAGAGGTAGAATGGGACGTGTGAGGAGAGGTAGAATGGGACATGTGAGAGGAGAGGTAGAATGGGATGTGAGGAGAGGTAGAATGGGATGTGAGGAGAGGTAGAATGGGATGTGTGAGGAGAGGTAGAATGGGATGTGTGAGGAGAGGTAGCATGGGATGTGAGGAGAGGTAGAATGGGATGTGAGGAGAGGTAGAATGGGAGGTGTGAGGAGAGGTAGAATGGGATGTGTGAGGGGAGGTAGAATGGGATGTGTGAGGAGAGGTAGAATGGGACGTGAGAGGAGAGGTAGAATGGGATGTGAGAGGAGAGTTAGAATGGGACGTGAGAGGAGAGGTAGAATGGGACGTGAGAGGAGAGGTAGAATGGAATGTTTGAGGAGAGGTAGAATGGGATGTGTGAGGAGAGGTAGAATGGGATGTGTGAGGAGAGGGAGAATGGGACGTGAGGAGAGGTAGAATGGGATGTGTGAGGAGAGGTAGAATGGGATGTGTGAGGAGAGGTAGAATGGGACGTGAGAGGAGAGGTAGAATGGGATGTGTGAGGAGAGGCAGAATGGGATGTGAGGAGAGGTAGAATGGGATGTGTGAGGAGAGGTAGAATGGGATGTGTGAGGAGAGGTAGAATGGGATGTGTGAGGAGAGGTAGAATGGGATGTGTGAGGAGAGATAGAATGGGACGTGAGGAGAGGTAGAATGGGATGTGTGAGGAGAGGTAGAATGGGATGTGAGGAGAGGTAGAATGGGACGTGTGAGGAGAGGTAGAATAGGATGTGTGAGGAGAGGTAGAATGGGATGTGTGAGGAGAGGTAGAATGGGACATGTGAGGAGAGGTAAAATGGGATGTGAGGAGAGGTAGAATGGGATTTGAGGAGAGTTAGAATGGGATGTGGGAGGAGAGGTAGAATGGGATGTGTGAGGAGAGGTAGAACGGGATGTGTGAGGAGAGGTAGAATGGGACGTGTGAGGAGAGGGAGAATGGGATGTGTGAGGAGAGGTAGAATGGGGTGTGAGAGGAGAGGTAGAATGGGATGTGAGGAGAGGTAGAATGGGATGTGGGAGGAGAGGTAGAATGGGATGTGTGAGGAGAGGTAGAATGGAATGTGTGAGGAGTGGTAGAATGGGACATGTGAGGAGAGGTAGAATGGGACGTGAGGAGAGGTAGAATGGGACGTGAGGAGAGGTAGAATGGGAGGTGTGAGGAGAGGTAGAGTGGGATGTGAGGAGAGGTAGAATGGGATGTGTGAGGGGAGGCAGAATGGGATGTGAGAGGAGAGGTAGAATGGGACGTGTGAGGAGAGGTAGAATGGGATGTGAGAGGAGAGGTAGAATGGGATGTGAGGAGAGGTAGAATGGGACGTGTGAGGAGAGGGAGAATGGGATGTGAGAGGAGAGGTAGAATGGGATATTAGAGGAGAGGTAGAATGGGACGTGTGAGGAGAGGTAGAATGGGATGTGAGAGCAGAGGTAGAATGGGACATGAGAGGAGAGGTAGAATGGGATGTGAGGAGAGGTAGAATGGGACGTGAGAGGAGAGGTAGAATGGGATATGAGGAGAGGTAGAATGGGATGTGTGAGGAGAGGTAGAATGGGATGTGAGGAGAGGTAGAATGGGATGTGTGAGGAGAGGTAGAATGGGATGTGAGAGGAGAGGTAGAATGGGATATGAGGAGAGGTAGAATGAGATGTGTGAGGAGAGGTAGAATGGGACGTGAGAGGAGAGGTAGAATGGGATGTGTGAGGAGAGGTAGAATGGGATGTGTGAGGAGAGGTAGAATGGGACGTGTGAGGAGAGGTAGAATGGGACGTGTGAGGAGAGGTAGAATGGGATGAGTGAGGAGAGGTAGAATGGGACGTGTGAGGAGAGGTAGAATGGGATGTGTGAGGAGAGGTAGAATGGGACGTGTGAGGAGAGGTAGAATGGGATGTGTGAGTAGAGGTAGAATGGGATGTGAGAGGAGAGGTAGAATGGGATGTGTGAGGAGAGGTAGAATGGGACGTGTGAGGAGAGGTAGAATGGGACGTGTGAGGAGAGGTAGAATGGGATGTGAGGAGAGGTAGAATGGGACGTGTGAGGAGAGGTAGAATGGGATGTGTGAGGAGAGGTAGAATGGGATGTGTCAGGAATGGTAGAATGGGATGTGAGGAGAAGTAGAATGGGGTGTGTGTGGAGACGTAGAATGGGACGTGAGAGGAGAGGTAAAATGGGATGTGTGAGGAGAGGTAGAATGGGACGTGAGAGGAGAGGTAGAATGGGACGTGTGAGTAGAGGTAGAATGGGATGCGAGAGGAGAGGTAGAATGGGATGTGTGTGGAGAGGTAGAATGGGATATGTGTGGAGAGGTAGAATGAGAAGTGTGAGGAGAGGTAGAATGGGACGTGAGAGGAGAGGTAAAATGGGACGTGAGAGGAGAGGTAGAACGGGACGTCTGAGGAGAGGGAGAATGGGATGTGTGAGGGGAGGTAGAATGGGACGTGTGAGGAGAGGTAGAATGGGATGTGAGGAGAGGTAGAATGGGACGTGAGGAGAGGTAGAATGGGATGTGTGAGGAGAGGTACAATGGGACGTGAGGAGAGGTAGAATGGGATGTGTGAGGAGAGGTAGAATGGGATGTGTGAGAAGAGGTAGAATGGGATGTGTGAGGAGAGGTAGAATGGGATGTGTGAGGAGAGGTAGAATGGGATATGTGAGGAGAGGTAGAATGGGAAGTGTGAGGAGAGGTAGAATGGGACGTGAGAGGAGAGGTAGAATGGGACGTGAGAGGAGAGGTAGAACGGGACGTGTGAGGAGAGGTAGAATGGGATGTGTGAGGGGAGGGAGAATGGGACGTGTGAGGAGAGGTAGAATGGGATGTGAGGAGAGGTAGAATGGGACGTGAGGAGAGGTAGAATGGGATGTGTGAGGAGAGGTACAATGGGACGTGAGGAGAGGTAGAATGGGATGTGTGAGGAGAGGTAGAATGGGATGTGTGAGAAGAGGTAGAATGGGATGTGTGAGGAGAGGTAGAATGGGATGTGAGGAGAGGTAGAATGGGATGTGTGAGGAGAGGTAGAACGGGACGTGAGGAAAGGTAGAATGGGGCGTTTGAGGAGAGGTAGTATGGGATGTGAGGAGAGGTAGAATGGGAGATGTTAGGAGATGTAGAATGTGATGTGTGAGGAGAGGTAGAATGGGATGTGAGGAGAGGTAGAATGGGACGTGTAAGGAGAGGTAGAATGGGATGTGTGAGGAGAGGTAGAATGGGATGTGAGGAGAGGTAGAATGGGATGTGTGAGGATAGGTAGAATGGGAAGTGTGAGGAGAGGTAGAATGGGACGTGTGAGGAGAGGTAGAATGGGATGTGTGAGGATAGGTAGAATGGGAAGTGTGAGGAGATGTAGAATGGGACGTGAGAGGAGAGGTAGAATGGGATGTGTGAGGAGAGGTAGAATGGGATGTGTGAGGAGAGGTAGAATGGGATATGTGAGGAGGGGTAGAATGGGAAGTGTGAGGAGAGGTAGAATGGGAAGTGTGAGGAGAGGCAGAATGGGACGTGAGAGGAGAGGTAGAATGGGACGTGTGAGGAGAGGAAGAATGGGATGTGTGTGGAGACGTAGAATGGGACGTGAGAGGAGAGGTAGAATGGGATGCGAGAGGAGAGGTAGAATGGGATGTGTGAGGAGAGGTAGAATGGGATATGTGAGGAGGGGTAGAATGGGAAGTGTGAGGAGAGGCAGAATGGGACGTGAGAGGAGAGGTAGAATGGGACGTGTGAGGAGAGGAAGAATGGGATGTGTGTGGAGACGTAGAATGGGACGTGAGAGGAGAGGTAGAATGGGATGTGTGAGGAGAGGTAGAATGGGATGTGTGAGGAGAGGTAGAAGGGGACGTGTGAGGAGAGGTAGAATGGGATGTGTGAGGAGAGGTAGAATGGGATGTGTGAGGAGAGGTAGAATGGGATGTGTGAGGAGAGGTAGAATGGGACGTGTGAGGAGAGGTAGAATGGGGTGTGTGGGGAGAGGTAGAATGGGATGTGTGAGGAGAAGTAGAATGGGACCTGTGAGGAGAGGTAGAATGGGATGTGTGAGGAGAGGTAGAATGGGAAGTGTGAGGAGAGGTAGAATGGGATGTGTGAGGAGAGGGAGAATGGAATGTGTGAGGAGAGGTAGAATGGGATGTGTGAGGAGAGGTAGAATGGGATGTGTGAGGAGAGGGAGAATGGGATGTGTGAGGAGAGGTAGAATGGGATGTGTGAGGAGAGGTAGATTGGGACGTGTGAGGAGAGGTAGAATGGGATGTGTGAGGAGAGGTAGAATGGGATGTGTGAGGAGAGGTAGAATGGGATGTGAGAGGAGAGGTAGAATGGGATGTGAGAGGAGAAGTAGAATGGGATGTGTGAGGAGAGGTAGAATGGGATGTGAGAGGAGAGGTAGAATGGGCTGTGAGAGGAGAGGTAGAATGGGATGTGTGAGGAGAGGAAGAATGGGATGTGTGAGGAGAGGTAGAATGGGATGAGAGGAGAGGTAGAATGGGACGTGTGAGGAGAGGAAGAATGGGACGTGTGAGGAGAGGTAGAATGGGATGTGTGAGGAGAGGTAGAATGGGACGTGTGAGGAGAGGTAGAATGGGATGTGAGGAGAGGTAGAATGGGACGTGTGAGGAGAGGTAGAATGGGACGTGTGAGGAGAGGTAGAATGGGATGTGAGGAGAGGTAGAATGGGACATGTGAGGAGAGGTAGAATGGGACGTGAGAGGAGAGGTAGAATGGGACGTGTGAGGAGAGGTAGAATGGGACGTGTGAGGAGAGGTAGAATGGGACATGTGAGAGGAGAGGTAGAATGGGATGTGAGGAGAGGTAGAATGGGATGTGAGGAGAGGTAGAATGGGATGTGTGAGGAGAGGTAGAATGGGATGTGTGAGGAGAGGTAGCATGGGATGTGAGGAGAGGTAGAATGGGATGTGAGGAGAGGTAGAATGGGATGTGTGAGGAGAGGTAGAATGGGATGTGTGAGGGGAGGTAGAATGGGATGTGTGAGGAGAGGTAGAATGGGACGTGAGAGGAGAGGTAGAATGGGATGTGAGAGGAGAGTTAGAATGGGACGTGAGAGGAGAGGTAGAATGGGACGTGAGAGGAGAGGTAGAATGGGATGTTTGAGGAGAGGTAGAATGGGATGTGTGAGGAGAGGTAGAATGGGATGTGTGAGGAGAGGCAGAATGGGATGTGAGGAGAGGTAGAATGGGATGTGTGAGGAGAGGTAGAATGGGATGTGTGAGGAGAGGTAGAATGGGATGTGTGAGGAGAGGTAGAATGGGATGTGTGAGGAGAGATAGAATGGGACGTGAGGAGAGGTAGAATGGGATGTGTGAGGAGAGGTAGAATGGGATGTGAGGAGAGGTAGAATGGGACGTGTGAGGAGAGGTAGAATGGGATGTGTGAGGAGAGGTAGAATGGGATGTGTGAGGAGAGGTAGAATGGGACATGTGAGGAGAGGTAAAATGGGATGTGAGGAGAGGTAGAATGGGATTTGAGGAGAGTTAGAATGGGATGTGGGAGGAGAGGTAGAATGGGATGTGTGAGGAGAGGTAGAATGGGATGTGTGAGGAGAGGTAGAATGGGACGTGTGAGGAGAGGGAGAATGGGATGTGTGAGGAGAGGTAGAATGGGGTGTGAGAGGAGAGGTAGAATGGGATGTGAGGAGAGGTAGAATGGGATGTGGGAGGAGAGGTAGAATGGGATGTGTGAGGAGAGGTAGAATGGAATGTGTGAGGAGTGGTAGAATGGGACATGTGAGGAGAGGTAGAATGGGACGTGAGGAGAGGTAGAATGGGACGTGAGGAGAGGTAGAATGGGAGGTGTGAGGAGAGGAAGAGTGGGATGTGAGGAGAGGTAGAATGGGATGTGTGAGGGGAGGCAGAATGGGATGTGAGAGGAGAGGTAGAATGGGACGTGTGAGGAGAGGTAGAATGGGATGTGAGAGGAGAGGTAGAATGGGATGTGAGGAGAGGTAGAATGGGATGTGAGGAGAGGTAGAATGGGACGTGAGAGGAGAGGTAGAATGGGATATGAGGAGAGGTAGAATGGGATGTGTGAGGAGAGGTAGAATGGGATGTGAGGAGAGGTAGAATGGGATGTGTGAGGAGAGGTAGAATGGGATGTGAGAGGAGAGGTAGAATGGGATATGAGGAGAGGTAGAATGAGATGTGTGAGGAGAGGTAGAATGGGACGTGAGAGGAGAGGTAGAATGGGATGTGTGAGGAGAGGTAGAATGGGATGTGTGAGGAGAGGTAGAATGGGACGTGTGAGGAGAGGTAGAATGGGACGTGTGAGGAGAGGTAGAATGGGATGAGTGAGGAGAGGTAGAATGGGACGTGTGAGGAGAGGTAGAATGAGATGTGTGAGGAGAGGTAGAATGGGACGTGTGAGGAGAGGTAGAATGGGATGTGTGAGTAGAGGTAGAATGGGATGTGAGAGGAGAGGTAGAATGGGATGTGTGAGGAGAGGTAGAATGGGACGTGTGAGGAGAGGTAGAATGGGACGTGTGAGGAGAGGTAGAATGGGATGTGAGGAGAGGTAGAATGGGACGTGTGAGGAGAGGTAGAATGGGATGTGTGAGGAGAGGTAGAATGGGATGTGTCAGGAATGGTAGAATGGGATGTGAGGAGAAGTAGAATGGGGTGTGTGTGGAGACGTAGAATGGGACGTGAGAGGAGAGGTAGAATGGGATGTGTGAGGAGAGGTAGAATGGGACGTGAGAGGAGAGGTAGAATGGGACGTGTGAGTAGAGGTAGAATGGGATGCGAGAGGAGAGGTAGAATGGGATGTGTGTGGAGAGGTAGAATGGGATATGTGTGGAGAGGTAGAATGAGAAGTGTGAGGAGAGGTAGAATGGGACGTGAGAGGAGAGGTAAAATGGGACGTGAGAGGAGAGGTAGAACGGGACGTGTGAGGAGAGGGAGAATGGGATGTGTGAGGGGAGGTAGAATGGGACGTGTGAGAAGAGGTAGAATGGGATGTGAGGAGAGGTAGAATGGGACGTGAGGAGAGGTAGAATGGGATGTGTGAGGAGAGGTACAATGGGACGTGAGGAGAGGTAGAATGGGATGTGTGAGGAGAGGTAGAATGGGATGTGTGAGAAGAGGTAGAATGGGATGTGTGAGGAGAGGTAGAATGGGATGTGTGAGGAGAGGTAGAATGGGATATGTGAGGAGAGGTAGAATGGGAAGTGTGAGGAGAGGTAGAATGGGACGTGAGAGGAGAGGTAGAATGGGACGTGAGAGGAGAGGTAGAACGGGACGTGTGAGGAGAGGTAGAATGGGATGTGTGAGGGGAGGTAGAATGGGACGTGTGAGGAGAGGTAGAATGGGATGTGAGGAGAGGTAGAATGGGACGTGAGGAGAGGTAGAATGGGATGTGTGAGGAGAGGTACAATGGGACGTGAGGAGAGGTAGAATGGGATGTGTGAGGAGAGGTAGAATGGGATGTGTGAGAAGAGGTAGAATGGGATGTGTGAGGAGAGGTAGAATGGGATGTGAGGAGAGATAGAATGGGATGTGTGAGGAGAGGTAGAACGGGACGTGAGGAAAGGTAGAATGGGGCGTTTGAGGAGAGGTAGTATGGGATGTGAGGAGAGGTAGAATGGGAGATGTTAGGAGATGTAGAATGTGATGTGTGAGGAGAGGTAGAATGGGATGTGAGGAGAGGTAGAATGGGACGTGTAAGGAGAGGTAGAATGGGATGTGTGAGGAGAGGTAGAATGGGATGTGAGGAGAGGTAGAATGGGATGTGTGAGGATAGGTAGAATGGGAAGTGTGAGGAGAGGTAGAATGGGACGTGTGAGGAGAGGTAGAATGGGATGTGTGAGGATAGGTAGAATGGGAAGTGTGAGGAGATGTAGAATGGGACGTGAGAGGAGAGGTAGAATGGGATGTGTGAGGAGAGGTAGAATGGGATGTGTGAGGAGAGGTAGAATGGGATATGTGAGGAGGGGTAGAATGGGAAGTGTGAGGAGAGGTAGAATGGGATGTGTGAGGAGGGGTAGAATGGGAAGTGTGAGGAGAGGCAGAATGGGACGTGAGAGGAGAGGTAGAATGGGACGTGTGAGGAGAGGAAGAATGGGATGTGTGTGGAGACGTAGAATGGGACGTGAGAGGAGAGGTAGAATGGGATGCGAGAGGAGAGGTAGAATGGGATGTGTGAGGAGAGGTAGAATGGGATATGTGAGGAGGGGTAGAATGGGAAGTGTGAGGAGAGGCAGAATGGGACGTGAGAGGAGAGGTAGAATGGGACGTGTGAGGAGAGGAAGAATGGGATGTGTGTGGAGACGTAGAATGGGACGTGAGAGGAGAGGTAGAATGGGATGTGTGAGGAGAGGTAGAATGGGATGTGTGAGGAGAGGTAGAAGGGGACGTGTGAGGAGAGGTAGAATGGGATGTGTGAGGAGAGGTAGAATGGGATGTGTGAGGAGAGGTAGAATGGGATGTGTGAGGAGAGGTAGAATGGGACGTGTGAGGAGAGGTAGAATGGGGTGTGTGGGGAGAGGTAGAATGGGATGTGTGAGGAGAAGTAGAATGGGACCTGTGAGGAGAGGTAGAATGGGATGTGTGAGGAGAGGTAGAATGGGAAGTGTGAGGAGAGGTAGAATGGGATGTGTGAGGAGAGGGAGAATGGGATGTGTGAGGAGAGGTAGAATGGGATGTGTGAGGAGAGGGAGAATGGGATGTGTGAGGAGAGGTAGAATGGGACGTGTGAGGAGAGGTAGAATGGGATGTGTGAGGATAGGTAGAATGGGAAATGTGAGGAGATGTAGAATGGGACGTGAGAGGAGAGGTAGAATGGGATGTGTGAGGAGAGGTAGAATGGGATATGTGAGGAGAGGTAGAATGGGAAGTGTGAGGAGAGGTATAATGGGACGTGAGAGGAGAGGTAGAATGGGACGTGTGAGGAGAGGTAGAATGGGATGTGTGAGGAGAGGTAGAATGGGACGTGTGAGGAGAGGTAGAATGGGATGTGTGAGGAGAGGTAGAATGGGATGTGTGAGGAGAGTTAGAATGGGATGTGTCAGGAATGGTAGAATGGGATGTGAGGAGAGGTAGAATGGGGTGTGTGTGGAGACGTAGAATGGGACGTGAGAGGAGAGGTAGAATGGGATGTGTGAGGAGAGGTAGAATGGGATGTGTGAGGAGAGGTAGAATGGGACGTGTGAGGAGAGGTAGAATGGGATGTGTGAGGAGAGGTAGAATGGGATGTGTGAGGAGAGGTAGAATGGGATGTGTGAGGAGAGGTAGAATGGGACGTGTGAGGAGAGGTAGAATGGGATGTGTGAGGAGAGGTAGAATGGGATGTGTGAGGAGAGGTAGAATGGGACCTGTGAGGAGAGGTAGAATGGGATGTGTGAGGAGAGGCAGAATGGGAAGTGTGAGGAGAGGTAGAATGGGATGTGTGAGGAGAGGGAGAATGGGATGTGTGAGGAGAGGTAGAATGGGATGTGTGAGGAGAGGGAGAATGGGACGTGTGAGGAGAGGTAGAATGGGATGTGTGAGGAGAGGTAGATTGGGACGTGTGAGGAGAGGTAGAATGGGATGTGTGAGGAGAGGTAGAATGGGATGTGTGAGGAGAGGTAGAATGGGATGTGAGAGGAGAGTTAGAATGGGACGTGAGAGGAGAGGTAGAATGGGACGTGAGAGGAGAGGTAGAATGGGATGTTTGAGGAGAGGTAGAATGGGATGTGTGAGGAGAGGTAGAATGGGATGTGTGAGGAGAGGCAGAATGGGATGTGAGGAGAGGTAGAATGGGATGTGTGAGGAGAGGTAGAATGGGATGTGTGAGGAGAGGTAGAATGGGATGTGTGAGGAGAGGTAGAATGGGATGTGTGAGGAGAGATAGAATGGGACGTGAGGAGAGGTAGAATGGGATGTGTGAGGAGAGGTAGAATGGGATGTGAGGAGAGGTAGAATGGGACGTGTGAGGAGAGGTAGAATGGGATGTGTGAGGAGAGGTAGAATGGGATGTGTGAGGAGAGGTAGAATGGGACATGTGAGGAGAGGTAAAATGGGATGTGAGGAGAGGTAGAATGGGATTTGAGGAGAGTTAGAATGGGATGTGGGAGGAGAGGTAGAATGGGATGTGTGAGGAGAGGTAGAATGGGATGTGTGAGGAGAGGTAGAATGGGACGTGTGAGGAGAGGGAGAATGGGATGTGTGAGGAGAGGTAGAATGGGGTGTGAGAGGAGAGGTAGAATGGGATGTGAGGAGAGGTAGAATGGGATGTGGGAGGAGAGGTAGAATGGGATGTGTGAGGAGAGGTAGAATGGAATGTGTGAGGAGTGGTAGAATGGGACATGTGAGGAGAGGTAGAATGGGACGTGAGGAGAGGTAGAATGGGACGTGAGGAGAGGTAGAATGGGAGGTGTGAGGAGAGGTAGAGTGGGATGTGAGGAGAGGTAGAATGGGATGTGTGAGGGGAGGCAGAATGGGATGTGAGAGGAGAGGTAGAATGGGACGTGTGAGGAGAGGTAGAATGGGATGTGAGAGGAGAGGTAGAATGGGATGTGAGGAGAGGTAGAATGGGACGTGTGAGGAGAGGGAGAATGGGATGTGAGAGGAGAGGTAGAATGGGATATTAGAGGAGAGGTAGAATGGGACGTGTGAGGAGAGGTAGAATGGGATGTGAGAGCAGAGGTAGAATGGGACATGAGAGGAGAGGTAGAATGGGATGTGAGGAGAGGTAGAATGGGACGTGAGAGGAGAGGTAGAATGGGATATGAGGAGAGGTAGAATGGGATGTGTGAGGAGAGGTAGAATGGGATGTGAGGAGAGATAGAATGGGATGTGTGAGGAGAGGTAGAATGGGATGTGAGAGGAGAGGTAGAATGGGATATGAGGAGAGGTAGAATGAGATGTGTGAGGAGAGGTAGAATGGGACGTGAGAGGAGAGGTAGAATGGGATGTGTGAGGAGAGGTAGAATGGGATGTGTGAGGAGAGGTAGAATGGGACGTGTGAGGAGAGGTAGAATGGGACGTGTGAGGAGAGGTAGAATGGGATGTGTGAGGAGATGTAGAATGGGACGTGTGAGGAGAGGTAGAATGGGATGTGTGAGGAGAGGTAGAATGGGACGTGTGAGGAGAGGTAGAATGGGATGTGTGAGTAGAGGTAGAATGGGATGTGAGAGGAGAGGTAGAATGGGATGTGTGAGGAGAGGTAGAATGGGACGTGTGAGGAGAGGTAGAATGGGACGTGTGAGGAGAGGTAGAATGGGATGTGAGGAGAGGTAGAATGGGACGTGTGAGGAGAGGTAGAATGGGATGTGTGAGGAGAGGTAGAATGGGATGTGTCAGGAATGGTAGAATGGGATGTGAGGAGAGGTAGAATGGGGTGTGTGTGGAGACGTAGAATGGGACGTGAGAGGAGAGGTAGAATGGGATGTGTGAGGAGAGGTAGAATGGGACGTGAGAGGAGAGGTAGAATGGGACGTGAGAGGAGAGGTAGAATGGGACGTGTGAGTAGAGGTAGAATGGGATGCGAGAGGAGAGGTAGAATGGGATGTGTGTGGAGAGGTAGAATGGGATATGTGAGGAGAGGTAGAATGAGAAGTGTGAGGAGAGGTAGAATGGGACGTGAGAGGAGAGGTAAAATGGGACGTGAGAGGAGAGGTAGAACGGGACGTGTGAGGAGAGGGAGAATGGGATGTGTGAGGGGAGGTAGAATGGGACGTGTGAGGAGAGGTAGAATGGGATGTGAGGAGAGGTAGAATGGGACGTGAGGAGAGGTAGAATGGGATGTGTGAGGAGAGGTACAATGGGACGTGAGGAGAGGTAGAATGGGATGTGTGAGGAGAGGTAGAATGGGATGTGTGAGAAGAGGTAGAATGGGATGTGTGAGGAGAGGTAGAATGGGATGTGTGAGGAGAGGTAGAATGGGATATGTGAGGAGAGGTAGAATGGGAAGTGTGAGGAGAGGTAGAATGGGACGTGAGAGGAGAGGTAGAATGGGACGTGAGAGGAGAGGTAGAACGGGACGTGTGAGGAGAGGTAGAATGGGATGTGTGAGGGGAGGTAGAATGGGACGTGTGAGGAGAGGTAGAATGGGATGTGAGGAGAGGTAGAATGGGACGTGAGGAGAGGTAGAATGGGATGTGTGAGGAGAGGTACAATGGGACGTGAGGAGAGGTAGAATGGGATGTGTGAGGAGAGGTAGAATGGGATGTGTGAGAAGAGGTAGAATGGGATGTGTGAGGAGAGGTAGAATGGGATGTGTGAGGAGAGGTAGAACGGGACGTGAGGAAAGGTAGAATGGGGCGTGTGAGGAGAGGTAGTATGGGATGTGAGGAGAGGTAGAATGGGAGATGTTAGGAGATGTAGAATGTGATGTGTGAGGAGAGGTAGAATGGGATGTGAGGAGAGGTAGAATGGGACGTGTAAGGAGAGGTAGAATGGGATGTGTGAGGAGAGGTAGAATGGGATGTGAGGAGAGGTAGAATGGGATGTGTGAGGATAGGTAGAATGGGAAGTGTAAGGAGAGGTAGAATGGGACGTGTGAGGAGAGGTAGAATGGGATGTGTGAGGATAGGTAGAATGGGAAGTGTGAGGAGATGTAGAATGGGACGTGAGAGGAGAGGTAGAATGGGATGTGTGAGGAGAGGTAGAATGGGATGCGAGAGGAGAGGTAGAATGGGATGTGTAAGGAGAGGTAGAATGGGATATGTGAGGAGGGGTAGAATGGGAAGTGTGAGGAGAGGCAGAATGGGACGTGAGAGGAGAGGTAGAATGGGACGTGTGAGGAGAGGAAGAATGGGATGTGTGTGGAGACGTAGAATGGGACGTGAGAGGAGAGGTAGAATGGGATGTGTGAGGAGAGGTAGAATGGGATGTGTGAGGAGAGGTAGAATGGGATGTGTGAGGAGAGGTAGAATGGGATGTGTGAGGAGAGGTAGAATGGGACGTGAGAGGAGAGGTAGAATGGGATGTGTGAGGAGAGGTAGAATGGGATGTGTGAGGAGAGGTAGAAGGGGACGTGTGAGGAGAGGTAGAATGGGATGTGTGAGGAGAGGTAGAATGGGATGTGTGAGGAGAGGTAGAATGGGATGTGTGAGGAGAGGTAGAATGGGACGTGTGAGGAGAGGTAGAATGGGGTGTGTGGGGAGAGGTAGAATGGGATGTGTGAGGAGAAGTAGAATGGGACCTGTGAGGAGAGGTAGAATGGGATGTGTGAGGAGAGGTAGAATGGGAAGTGTGAGGAGAGGTAGAATGGGATGTGTGAGGAGAGGGAGAATGAGATGTGTGAGGAGAGGTAGAATGGGATGTGTGAGGAGAGGGAGAATGGGATGTGTGAGGAGAGGTAGAATGGGACGTGTGAGGAGAGGTAGAATGGGATGTGTGAGGATAGGTAGAATGGGAAATGTGAGGAGATGTAGAATGGGACGTGAGAGGAGAGGTAGAGTGGGATGTGTGAGGAGAGGTAGAATGGGATGCGAGAGGAGAGGTAGAATGGGATGTGTGAGGAGAGGTAGAATGGGATATGTGAGGAGAGGTAGAATGGGAAGTGTGAGGAGAGGTAGAATGGGACGTGAGAGGAGAGGTAGAATGGGACGTGTGAGGAGAGGTAGAATGGCATGTGTGAGGAGAGGTAGAACGGGACGTGTGAGGAGAGGTAGAATGGGATGTGTGAGGAGAGGTAGAATGGGATGTGTGAGGAGAGTTAGAATGGGATGTGTCAGGAATGGTAGAATGGGATGTGAGGAGAGGTAGAATGGGGTGTGTGTGGAGACGTAGAATGGGACGTGAGAGGAGAGGTAGAATGGGATGTGTGAGGAGAGGTAGAATGGGATGTGTGAGGAGAGGTAGAATGGGACGTGTGAGGAGAGGTAGAATGGGATGTGTGAGGAGAGGTAGAATGGGATGTGTGAGGAGAGGTAGAATGGGATGTGTGAGGAGAGGTAGAATGGGACGTGTGAGGAGAGGTAGAATGGGATGTGTGAGGAGAGGTAGAATGGGATGTGTGAGGAGAGGTAGAATGGGACCTGTGAGGAGAGGTAGAATGGGATGTGTGAGGAGAGGCAGAATGGGAAGTGTGAGGAGAGGTAGAATGGGATGTGTGAGGAGAGGGAGAATGGGATGTGTGAGGAGAGGTAGAATGGGATGTGTGAGGAGAGGGAGAATGGGACGTGTGAGGAGAGGTAGAATGGGATGTGTGAGGAGAGGTAGATTGGGACGTGTGAGGAGAGGTAGAATGGGATGTGTGAGGAGAGGTAGAATGGGATGTGTGAGGAGAGGTAGAATGGGATGTGAGAGGAGAGGTAGAATGGGATGTGAGAGGAGAAGTAGAATGGGATGTGTGAGGAGAGGTAGAATGGGATGTGAGAGGAGAGGTAGAATGGGATGTGAGAGGAGAGGTAGAATGGGATGCGTGAGGAGAGGAAGAATGGGATGTGTGAGGAGAGGTAGAATGGGATGAGAGGAGAGGTAGAATGGGACGTGTGAGGAGAGGAAGAATGGGACATGTGAGGAGAGGTAGAATGGGATGTGTGAGGAGAGGTAGAATGGGACGTGTGAGGAGAGGTAGAATGGGATGTGAGGAGAGGTAGAATGGGACGTGTGAGGAGAGGTAGAATGGGACGTGTGAGGAGAGGTAGAATGGGATGTGAGGAGAGGTAGAATGGGACATGTGAGGAGAGGTAGAATGGGACATGAGAGGAGAGGTAGAATGGGACGTGTGAGGAGAGGTAGAATGGGACGTGTGAGGAGAGGTAGAATGGGACATGTGAGAGGAGAGGTAGAATGGGATGTGAGGAGAGGTAGAATGGGATGTGAGGAGAGGTAGAATGGGATGTGTGAGGAGAGGTAGAATCGGATGTGTGAGGAGAGGTAGCATGGGATGTGAGGAGAGGTAGAATGGGATGTGAGGAGAGGTAGAATGGGATGTGTGAGGAGAGGTAGAATGGGATGTGTGAGGGGAGGTAGAATGGGATGTGTCAGGAGAGGTAGAATGGGACGTGAGAGGAGAGGTAGAATGGGATGTGAGAGGAGAGTTAGAATGGGACGTGAGAGGAGAGGTAGAATGGGACGTGAGAGGAGAGGTAGAATGGGATGTGTGAGGAGAGGTAGAATGGGATGTGTGAGGAGAGGTAGAATGGGATGTGTGAGGAGAGGCAGAATGGGATGTGTGAGGAGAGGTAGAATGGGACGTGTGAGGAGAGGTAGAATGGGATGTGTGAGGAGAGGTAGAATGGGATGTGTGAGGTGAGGTAGAATGTGATGTGTCAGGAATGGTAGAATGGGATGTGAGGAGAGGTAGAATGGGGTGTGTGTGGAGACGTAGAATGGGACGTGAGAGGAGAGGTAGAATGGGATGTGTGAGGAGAGGTAGAATGGGATGTGTGAGGAGAAGTAGAATGGGACGTGTGAGGAGAGGTAGAATGGGATGTGTGAGGAGAGGTAGAATGGGATGTGTGAGGAGAGGTAGAATGGGATGTGTGAGGAGAGGTAGAATGGGACGTGTGAGGAGAGGTAGAATGGGGTGTGTGGGGAGAGGTAGAATGGGATGTGTGAGGAGAGGTAGAATGGGACCTGTGAGGAGAGGTAGAATGGGATGTGTGAGGAGAGGTAGAATGGGAAGTGTGAGGAGAGGTAGAATGTTATGTTTGAGGAGAGGGAGAATGGGATGTGTGAGGAGAGGTAGAATGGAATGTGTGAGGAGAGGTAGAATGGGATGTGTGAGGAGAGGTAGATTGGGACGTGTGAGGAGAGGTAGAATGGGATGTGTGAGGAGAGGTAGAATGGGATGTGTGAGTAGAGGTAGAATGGGATGTGAGAGGAGAGGTAGAATGGGATGTGAGAGGAGAAGTAGAATGGGATGTGTGAGGAGAGGTAGAATGGGATGTGAGAGGAGAGGTAGAATGGGCTGTGAGAGGAGAGGTAGAATGGGATGTGTGAGGAGAGGAAGAATGGGATGTGTGAGGAGAGGTAGAATGGGATGAGAGGAGAGGTAGAATGGGACGTGTGAGGAGAGGAAGAATGGGACGTGTGAGGAGAGGTAGAATGGGATGTGTGAGGAGAGGTAGAATGGGACGTGTGAGGAGAGGTAGAATGGGATGTGAGGAGAGGTAGAATGGGACGTGTGAGGAGAGGTAGAATGGGACGTGTGAGGAGAGGTAGAATGGGATGTGAGGAGAGGTAGAATGGGACATGTGAGGAGAGGTAGAATGGGACGTGAGAGGAGAGGTAGAATGGGACGTGTGAGGAGTGGTAGAATGGGACGTGTGAGGAGAGGTAGAATGGGACATGTGAGAGGAGAGGTAGAATGGGATGTGAGGAGAGGTAGAATGGGATGTGAGGAGAGGTAGAATGGGATGTGTGAGGAGAGGTAGCATGGGATGTGAGGAGAGGTAGAATGGGATGTGAGGAGAGGTAGAATGGGATGTGTGAGGAGAGGTAGAATGGGATGTGTGAGGGGAGGTAGAATGGGATGTGTGAGGAGAGGTAGAATGGGACGTGAGAGGAGAGGTAGAATGGGACGTGAGAGGAGAGTTAGAATGGGACGTGAGAGGAGAGGTAGAATGGGACGTGAGAGGAGAGGTAGAATGGGATGTTTGAGGAGAGGTAGAATGGGATGTGTGAGGAGAGGTAGAATGGGATGTGTGAGGAGAGGCAGAATGGGATGTGAGGAGAGGTAGAATGGGATGTGTGAGGAGAGGTAGAATGGGATGTGTGAGGAGAGGTAGAATGGGATGTGTGAGGAGAGGTAGAATGGGATGTGTGAGGAGAGATAGAATGGGACGTGAGGAGAGGTAGAATGGGATGTGTGAGGAGAGGTAGAATGGAAATTGTGAGGAGAGGTAAAATGGGATGTGAGGAGAGGTAGAATGGGATTTGAGGAGAGGTAGAATGGGATGTGTGAGGAGAGGCAGAATGGGATGTGAGGAGAGGTAGAATGGGATGTGTGAGGAGAGGTAGAATGGGATGTGTGAGCAGAGGTAGAATGGGATGTGAGGAGAGGTAGAATGGGACGTGTGAGGAGAGGTAGAATGGGATGTGTGAGGAGAGGTAGAATGGGATGTGTGAGGAGAGGTAGAATGGAAATTGTGAGGAGAGGTAAAATGGGATGTGAGGAGAGGTAGAATGGGATTTGAGGAGAGGTAGAATGGGATGTGGGAGGAGAGGTAGAATGGGATGTGTGAGGAGAGGTAGAATGGGATGTGTGAGGAGAGGTAGAATGCGACGTGTGAGGAGAGGGAGAATGGGATGTGTGAGGAGAGGTAGAATGGGGTGTGAGAGGAGAGGTAGAATGGGATGTGAGGAGAGGTAGAATGGGATGTGGGAGGAGAGGTAGAATGGGATGTGTGAGGAGAGATAGAATGGAATGTGTGAGGAGTGGTAGAATGGGATGTGTGAGGAGAGGTAGAATGGGATGTGTGAGGAGAGGGAGAATGGAATGTGTGAGGAGAGGTAGAATGGGATTTGAGGAGAGGTAGAATGGGATGTGGGAGGAGAGGTAGAATGGGATGTGTGAGGAGAGGTAGAATGGGATGTGTGAGGAGAGGTAGAATGGGATGTGTGAGGAGAGGTAGAATGGGACGTGTGAGGAGAGGGAGAATGGGATGTGTGAGGAGCAGCACGGTGGCATAGTGGTTAGCACTGTTGCCTCACAGCGCCAGGGACCCGGGTTCGAATCCGGCCTCGGGCGACTGTCTGTGTGGAGTTTGCACATTCTCCCCGTGTTTGCGTGGGTTTTCTCCGGGTGCTCCGGTTTCCTCCCACAGTCCAAAGATGTGCGGGTTAGGTTGATTGGCTATGATAAATTGACCCTTAGTGTTAGGGGGATTAAATATGTGGGGTTACGGGGATAGGGTGGGATATGTGTAGGGGTTACGGGTATCGGGTGGCATATGTGTCGGTGCAGGCTCGATGGGCCGAAATGGCCTCTATCTGCACTGTGGGGTTTCTGTGATTTCTGTGAATGGGACATGTGAGGAGAGGTAGAATGGGACGTGAGGAGAGGTAGAATGGGACGTGAGGAGAGGTAGAATGGGAGGTGTGAGGAGAGGTAGAGTGGGATGTGAGGAGAGGTAGAATGGGATGTGTGAGGGGAGGCAGAATGGGATGTGAGAGGAGAGGTAGAATGGGACGTGTGAGGAGAGGTAGAATGGGATGTGAGAGGAGAGGTAGAATGGGATGTGAGGAGAAGTAGAATGGGACGTGTGAGGAGAGGTTGAATGGGATGTGAGAGGAGAGGTAGAATGGGATATTAGAGGAGAGGTAGAATGGGATGTGAGAGGAGAGGTAGAATGGGATGTGAGAGGAGAAGTAGAATGGGATGTGTGAGGAGAGTTAGAATGGGATGTGAGAGGAGAGGTAGAATGGGATGTGAGAGGAGAGGTAGAATGGGATGCGTGAGGAGAGGAAGAATGGGATGTGTGAGGAGAGGTAGAATGGGATGAGAGGAGAGGTAGAATGGGACGTGTGAGGAGAGGAAGAATGGGACATGTGAGGAGAGGTAGAATGGGATGTGTGAGGAGAGGTAGAATGGGACGTGTGAGGAGAGGTAGAATGGGATGTGAGGAGAGGTAGAATGGGACGTGTGAGGAGAGGTAGAATGGGACGTGTGAGGAGAGGTAGAATGGGATGTGAGGAGAGGTAGAATGGGACATGTGAGGAGAGGTAGAATGGGACATGAGAGGAGAGGTAGAATGGGACGTGTGAGGAGAGGTAGAATGGGACGTGTGAGGAGAGGTAGAATGGGACATGTGAGAGGAGAGGTAGAATGGGATGTGAGGAGAGGTAGAATGGGATGTGAGGAGAGGTAGAATGGGATGTGTGAGGAGAGGTAGAATCGGATGTGTGAGGAGAGGTAGCATGGGATGTGAGGAGAGGTAGAATGGGATGTGAGGAGAGGTAGAATGGGATGTGTGAGGAGAGGTAGAATGGGATGTGTGAGGGGAGGTAGAATGGGATGTGTCAGGAGAGGTAGAATGGGACGTGAGAGGAGAGGTAGAATGGGATGTGAGAGGAGAGTTAGAATGGGACGTGAGAGGAGAGGTAGAATGGGACGTGAGAGGAGAGGTAGAATGGGATGTGTGAGGAGAGGTAGAATGGGATGTGTGAGGAGAGGTAGAATGGGATGTGTGAGGAGAGGCAGAATGGGATGTGTGAGGAGAGGTAGAATGGGACGTGTGAGGAGAGGTAGAATGGGATGTGTGAGGAGAGGTAGAATGGGATGTGTGAGGTGAGGTAGAATGTGATGTGTCAGGAATGGTAGAATGGGATGTGAGGAGAGGTAGAATGGGGTGTGTGTGGAGACGTAGAATGGGACGTGAGAGGAGAGGTAGAATGGGATGTGTGAGGAGACGTAGAATGGGATGTGTGAGGAGAAGTAGAATGGGACGTGTGAGGAGAGGTAGAATGGGATGTGTGAGGAGAGGTAGAATGGGATGTGTGAGGAGAGGTAGAATGGGATGTGTGAGGAGAGGTAGAATGGGACGTGTGAGGAGAGGTAGAATGGGGTGTGTGGGGAGAGGTAGAATGGGATGTGTGAGGAGAGGTAGAATGGGACCTGTGAGGAGAGGTAGAATGGGATGTGTGAGGAGAGGTAGAATGGGAAGTGTGAGGAGAGGTAGAATGTTATGTGTGAGGAGAGGGAGAATGGGATGTGTGAGGAGAGGTAGAATGGGATGTGTGAGGAGAGGGAGAATGGAATGTGTGAGGAGAGGTAGAATGGGATGTGTGAGGAGAGGTAGATTGGGACGTGTGAGGAGAGGTAGAATGGGATGTGTGAGGAGAGGTAGAATGGGATGTGTGAGTAGAGGTAGAATGGGATGTGAGAGGAGAGGTAGAATGGGATGTGAGAGGAGAAGTAGAATGGGATGTGTGAGGAGAGGTAGAATGGGATGTGAGAGGAGAGGTAGAATGGGCTGTGAGAGGAGAGGTAGAATGGGATGTGTGAGGAGAGGAAGAATGGGATGTGTGAGGAGAGGTAGAATGGGATGAGAGGAGAGGTAGAATGGGACGTGTGAGGAGAGGAAGAATGGGACGTGTGAGGAGAGGTAGAATGGGATGTGTGAGGAGAGGTAGAATGGGACGTGTGAGGAGAGGTAGAATGGGATGTGAGGAGAGGTAGAATGGGACGTGTGAGGAGAGGTAGAATGGGACGTGTGAGGAGAGGTAGAATGGGATGTGAGGAGAGGTAGAATGGGACATGTGAGGAGAGGTAGAATGGGACGTGAGAGGAGAGGTAGAATGGGACGTGTGAGGAGTGGTAGAATGGGACGTGTGAGGAGAGGTAGAATGGGACATGTGAGAGGAGAGGTAGAATGGGATGTGAGGAGAGGTAGAATGGGATGTGAGGAGAGGTAGAATGGGATGTGTGAGGAGAGGTAGAATGGGATGTGTGAGGAGAGGTAGCATGGGATGTGAGGAGAGGTAGAATGGGATGTGAGGAGAGGTAGAATGGGATGTGTGAGGAGAGGTAGAATGGGATGTGTGAGGGGAGGTAGAATGGGATGTGTGAGGAGAGGTAGAATGGGACGTGAGAGGAGAGGTAGAATGGGACGTGAGAGGAGAGTTAGAATGGGACGTGAGAGGAGAGGTAGAATGGGACGTGAGAGGAGAGGTAGAATGGGATGTTTGAGGAGAGGTAGAATGGGATGTGTGAGGAGAGGTAGAATGGGATGTGTGAGGAGAGGCAGAATGGGATGTGAGGAGAGGTAGAATGGGATGTGTGAGGAGAGGTAGAATGGGATGTGTGAGGAGAGGTAGAATGGGATGTGTGAGGAGAGGTAGAATGGGATGTGTGAGGAGAGATAGAATGGGACGTGAGGAGAGGTAGAATGGGATGTGTGAGCAGAGGTAGAATGGGATGTGAGGAGAGGTAGAATGGGACGTGTGAGGAGAGGTAGAATGGGATGTGTGAGGAGAGGTAGAATGGGATGTGTGAGGAGAGGTAGAATGGAAATTGTGAGGAGAGGTAAAATGGGATGTGAGGAGAGGTAGAATGGGATTTGAGGAGAGGTAGAATGGGATGTGGGAGGAGAGGTAGAATGGGATGTGTGAGGAGAGGTAGAATGGGATGTGTGAGGAGAGGTAGAATGCGACGTGTGAGGAGAGGGAGAATGGGATGTGTGAGGAGAGGTAGAATGGGGTGTGAGAGGAGAGGTAGAATGGGATGTGAGGAGAGGTAGAATGGGATGTGGGAGGAGAGGTAGAATGGGATGTGTGAGGAGAGATAGAATGGAATGTGTGAGGAGTGGTAGAATGGGATGTGTGAGGAGAGGTAGAATGGGATGTGTGAGGAGAGGGAGAATGGAATGTGTGAGGAGAGGTAGAATGGGATTTGAGGAGAGGTAGAATGGGATGTGGGAGGAGAGGTAGAATGGGATGTGTGAGGAGAGGTAGAATGGGATGTGTGAGGAGAGGTAGAATGGGACGTGTGAGGAGAGGGAGAATGGGATGTGTGAGGAGCAGCACGGTGGCATAGTGGTTAGCACTGTTGCCTCACAGCGCCAGGGACCCGGGTTCGAATCCGGCCTCGGGCGACTGTCTGTGTGGAGTTTGCACATTCTCCCCGTGTTTGCGTGGGTTTTCTCCGGGTGCTCCGGTTTCCTCCCACAGTCCAAAGATGTGCGGGTTAGGTTGATTGGCTATGATAAATTGACCCTTAGTGTTAGGGGGATTAAATATGTGGGGTTACGGGGATAGGGTGGGATATGTGTAGGGGTTACGGGTATCGGGTGGCATATGTGTCGGTGCAGGCTCGATGGGCCGAAATGGCCTCTATCTGCACTGTGGGGTTTCTGTGATTTCTGTGAATGGGACATGTGAGGAGAGGTAGAATGGGACGTGAGGAGAGGTAGAATGGGACGTGAGGAGAGGTAGAATGGGAGGTGTGAGGAGAGGTAGAGTGGGATGTGAGGAGAGGTAGAATGGGATGTGTGAGGGGAGGCAGAATGGGATGTGAGAGGAGAGGTAGAATGGGACGTGTGAGGAGAGGTAGAATGGGATGTGAGAGGAGAGGTAGAATGGGATGTGAGGAGAGGTAGAATGGGACGTGTGAGGAGAGGGAGAATGGGATGTGAGAGGAGAGGTAGAATGGGATATTAGAGGAGAGGTAGAATGGGACGTGTGAGGAGAGGTAGAATGGCATGTGAGAGCAGAGGTAGAATGGGACATGAGAGGAGAGGTAGAATGGGATGTGAGGAGAGGTAGAATGGGACGTGAGAGGAGAGGTAGAATGGGATATGAGGAGAGGTAGAATGGGATGTGTGAGGAGAGGTAGAATGGGATGTGAGGAGAGGTAGAATGGGATGTGTGAGGAGAGGTAGAATGGGATGTGAGAGGAGAGGTAGAATTGGATATGAGGAGAGGTAGAATGAGATGTGTGAGGAGAGGTAGAATGGGACGTGAGAGGAGAGGTAGAATGGGATGTGTGAGGAGAGGTAGAATGGGATGTGTGAGGAGAGGTAGAATGGGACGTGTGAGGAGAGGTAGAATGGGACGTGTGAGGAGAGGTAGAATGGGATGTGTGAGGAGAGGTAGAATGGGACGTGTGAGGAGAGGTAGAATGGGATGTGTGAGGAGAGGTAGAATGGGACGTGTGAGGAGAGGTAGAATGGGATGTGTGAGTAGAGGTAGAATGGGATGTGAGAGGAGAGGTAGAATGGGATGTGTGAGGAGAGGTAGAATGGGACGTGTGAGGAGAGGTAGAATGGGACGTGTGAGGAGAGGTAGAATGGGATGTGAGGAGAGGTAGAATGGGACGTGTGAGGAGAGGTAGAATGGGATGTGTGAGGAGAGGTAGAATGGGACGTGTGAGGAGAGGTAGAATGGGATGTGTGAGGGGAGGTAGAATGGGACGTGTGAGGAGAGGTAGAATGGGATGTGAGGAGAGGTAGAATGGGACGTGAGGAGAGGTAGAATGGGATGTGTGAGGAGAGGTACAATGGGACGTGAGGAGAGGTAGAATGGGATGTGTGAGGAGAGGTAGAATGGGATGTGTGAGAAGAGGTAGAATGGGATGTGTGAGGAGAGGTAGAATGGGATGTGAGGAGAGGTAGAATGGGATGTGTGAGGAGAGGTAGAACGGGACGTGAGGAAAGGTAGAATGGGGTGTGTGAGGAGAGGTAGTATGGGATGTGAGGAGAGGTAGAATGGGAGATGTTAGGAGATGTAGAATGTGATGTGAGGAGAGGTAGAATGGGACGTGTAAGGAGAGGTAGAATGGGATGTGTGAGGAGAGGTAGAATGGGATGTGAGGAGAGGTAGAATGGGATGTGTGAGGATAGGTAGAATGGGAAGTGTGAGGAGATGTAGAATGGGACGTGAGAGGAGAGGTAGAATGGGATGTGTGAGGAGAGGTAGAATGGGATGCGAGAGGAGAGGTAGAATGGGATGTGTGAGGAGAGGTAGAATGGGATATGTGAGGAGGGGTAGAATGGGAAGTGTGAGGAGAGGCAGAATGGGACGTGAGAGGAGAGGTAGAATGGGACGTGTGAGGAGAGGAAGAATGGGATGTGTGAGGAGAGGTAGAATGGGACGTGTGAGGAGAGGTAGAATGGGATGTGTGAGGAGAGGTAGAATGGGATGTGTGAGGAGAGGTAGAATGGGATGTGTCAGGAATGGTAGAATGGGATGTGAGGAGAGGTAGAATGGGGTGTGTGTGGAGACGTAGAATGGGACGTGAGAGGAGAGGTAGAATGGGATGTGTGAGGAGAGGTAGAAGGGGACGTGTGAGGAGAGGTAGAATGGGATGTGTGAGGAGAGGTAGAATGGGATGTGTGAGGAGAGGTAGAATGGGATGTGTGAGGAGAGGTAGAATGGGACGTGTGAGGAGAGGTAGAATGGGGTGTGTGGGGAGAGGTAGAATGGGATGTGTGAGGAGAAGTAGAATGGGACCTGTGAGGAGAGGTAGAATGGGATGTGTGAGGAGAGGTAGAATGGGAAGTGTGAGGAGAGGTAGAATGGGATGTGTGAGGAGAGGGAGAATGGGATGTGTGAGGAGAGGTAGAATGGGATGTGTGAGGAGAGGGAGAATGGGATGTGTGAGGAGAGGTAGAATGGGACGTGTGAGGAGAGGTAGAATGGGATGTGTGAGGAGAGGTAGAATGGGATGCGAGAGGAGAGGTAGAATGGGATGTGTGAGGAGAGGTAGAATGGGATGTGTGAGGAGAGGTAGAATGGGACGTGTGAGGAGAGGTAGAATGGGATGTGTGAGGAGAGGTAGAATGGGATGTGTGAGGAGAGGTAGAATGGGATGTGTGAGGAGAGGTAGAATGGGATGTGTGAGGAGAGGTAGAATGGGATGTGTGAGGAGAGGTAGAATGGAACCTGTGAGGAGAGGTAGAATGGGATGTGAGAGGAGAGGTAGAATGGGATGTGAGAGGAGAAGTAGAATGGGATGTGTGAGGAGAGGTAGAATGGGATGTGAGAGGAGAGGTAGAATGGGATGTGAGAGGAGAGGTAGAATGGGATGTGTAAGGAGAGGAAGAATGGGATGTGTGAGGAGAGGTAGAATGGGATGAGAGGAGAGGTAGAATGGGACGTGTGAGGAGAGGAAGAATGGGACGTGTGAGGAGAGGTAGAATGGGATGTGTGAGGAGAGGTAGAATGGGACGTGTGAGGAGAGGTAGAATGGGATGTGAGGAGAGGTAGAATGGGACGTGTGAGGAGAGGTAGAATGGGACGTGTGAGGAGAGGTAGAATGGGATGTGAGGAGAGGTAGAATGGGACATGTGAGGAGAGGTAGAATGGGACGTGAGAGGAGAGGTAGAATGGGACGTGTGAGGAGAGGTAGAATGGGACGTGTGAGGAGAGGTAGAATGGGACATGTGAGAGGAGAGGTAGAATGGGATGTGAGGAGAGGTAGAATGGGATGTGAGGAGAGGTAGAATGGGATGTGTGATGAGAGGTAGAATCGGATGTGTGAGGAGAGGTAGCATGGGATGTGAGGAGAGGTAGAATGGGATGTGAGGAGAGGTAGAATGGGATGTGTGAGGAGAGGTAGAATGGGATGTGTGAGGGGAGGTAGAATGGGATGTGTGAGGAGAGGTAGAATGGGACGTGAGAGGAGAGGTAGAATGGGATGTGAGAGGAGAGTTAGAATGGGACGTGAGAGGAGAGGTAGAATGGGACGTGAGAGGAGAGGTAGAATGGGATGTGTGAGGAGAGGTAGAATGGGATGTGTGAGGAGAGGTAGAATGGGATGTGTGAGGAGAGGCAGAATGGGATGTGTGAGGAGAGGTAGAATGGGACGTGTGAGGAGAGGTAGAATGGGATGTGTGAGGAGAGGTAGAATGGGATGTGTGAGGAGAGGTAGAATGGGATGTGTCAGGAATGGTAGAATGGGATGTGAGGAGAGGTAGAATGGGGTGTGTGTGGAGACGTAGAATGGGACGTGAGAGGAGAGGTAGAATGGGATGTGTGAGGAGAGGTAGAATGGGATGTGTGAGGAGAGGTAGAATGGGACGTGTGAGGAGAGGTAGAATGGGATGTGTGAGGAGAGGTAGAATGGGATGTGTGAGGAGAGGTAGAATGGGATGTGTGAGGAGAGGTAGAATGGGACGTGTGAGGAGAGGTAGAATGGGGTGTGTGGGGAGAGGTAGAATGGGATGTGTGAGGAGAGGTAGAATGGGACCTGTGAGGAGAGGTAGAATGGGATGTGTGAGGAGAGGTAGAATGGGAAGTGTGAGGAGAGGTAGAATGGGATGTGTGAGGAGAGGGAGAATGTGATGTGTGAGGAGAGGTAGAATGGGATGTGTGAGGAGAGGGAGAATGGAATGTGTGAGGAGAGGTAGAATGGGATGTGTGAGGAGAGGTAGATTGGGACGTGTGAGGAGAGGTAGAATGGGATGTGTGAGGAGAGGTAGAATGGGATGTGTGAGGAGAGGTAGAATGGGATGTGAGAGGAGAGGTAGAATGGGATGTGAGAGGAGAAGTAGAATGGGATGTGTGAGGAGAGGTAGAATGGGATGTGAGAGGAGAGGTAGAATGGGCTGTGAGAGGAGAGGTAGAATGGGATGTGTGAGGAGAGGAAGAATGGGATGTGTGAGGAGAGGTAGAATGGGATGAGAGGAGAGGTAGAATGGGACGTGTGAGGAGAGGAAGAATGGGACGTGTGAGGAGAGGTAGAATGGGATGTGTGAGGAGAGGTAGAATGGGACGTGTGAGGAGAGGTAGAATGGGATGTGAGGAGAGGTAGAATGGGACGTGTGAGGAGAGGTAGAATGGGACGTGTGAGGAGAGGTAGAATGGGATGTGAGGAGAGGTAGAATGGGACATGTGAGGAGAGGTAGAATGGGACGTGAGAGGAGAGGTAGAATGGGACGTGTGAGGAGTGGTAGAATGGGACGTGTGAGGAGAGGTAGAATGGGACATGTGAGAGGAGAGGTAGAATGGGATGTGAGGAGAGGTAGAATGGGATGTGAGGAGAGGTAGAATGGGATGTGTGAGGAGAGGTAGAATGGGATGTGTGAGGAGAGGTAGCATGGGATGTGAGGAGAGGTAGAATGGGATGTGAGGAGAGGTAGAATGGGATGTGTGAGGAGAGGTAGAATGGGATGTGTGAGGGGAGCTAGAATGGGATGTGTGAGGAGAGGTAGAATGGGACGTAAGAGGAGAGGTAGAATGGGATGTGAGAGGAGAGTTAGAATGGGACGTGAGAGGAGAGGTAGAATGGGACGTGAGAGGAGAGGTAGAATGGGATGTTTGAGGAGAGGTAGAATGGGATGTGTGAGGAGAGGTAGAATGGGATGTGTGAGGAGAGGCAGAATGGGATGTGAGGAGAGGTAGAATGGGATGTGTGAGGAGAGGTAGAATGGGATGTGTGAGGAGAGGTAGAATGGGATGTGTGAGGAGAGGTAGAATGGGATGTGTGAGGAGAGATAGAATGGGACGTGAGGAGAGGTAGAATGGGATGTGTGAGGAGAGGTAGAATGGGATGTGAGGAGAGGTAGAATGGGACGTGTGAGGAGAGGTAGAATGGGATGTGTGAGGAGAGGTAGAATGGAATGTGTGAGGAGAGTTAGAATGGAAATTGTGAGGAGAGGTAAAATGGGATGTGAGGAGAGGTAGAATGGGATTTGAGGAGAGGTAGAATGGGATGTGGGAGGAGAGGTAGAATGGGATATGTGAGGAGAGGTAGAATGGGATGTGTGAGGAGAGGTAGAATGGGACGTGTGAGGAGAGGGAGAATGGGATGTGTGAGGAGAGGTAGAATGGGGTGTGAGAGGAGAGGTAGAATGGGATGTGAGGAGAGGTAGAATGGGATGTGGGAGGAGAGGTAGAATGGGATGTGTGAGGAGAGATAGAATGGAATGTGTGAGGAGTGTTAGAATGGGATGTGTGAGGAGAGGTAGAATGGGATGTGTGAGGAGAGGGAGAATGGAATGTGTGAGGAGAGGTAGAATGGGATTTGAGGAGAGGTAGAATGGGATGTGGGAGGAGAGGTAGAATGGGATGTGTGAGGAGAGGTAGAATGGGATGTGTGAGGAGAGGTAGAATGGGATGTGTGAGGAGAGGTAGAATGGGACGTGTGAGGAGAGGGAGAATGGGATGTGTGAGGAGCAGCACGGTGGCATAGTGGTTAGCACTGTTGCCTCACAGCGCCAGGGACCCGGGTTCGAATCCGGCCTCGGGCGACTGTCTGTGTGGAGTTTGCACATTCTCCCCGTGTTTGCGTGGGTTTTCTCCGGGTGCTCCGGTTTCCTCCCACAGTCCAAAGATGTGCGGGTTAGGTTGATTGGCAATGATAAATTGACCCTTAGTGTTAGGGGGATTAAATATGTGGGGTTACGGGGATAGGGTGGGATATGTGTAGGGGTTACGGGTATCGGGTGGCATATGTGTCGGTGCAGGCTCGATGGGCCGAAATGGCCTCTATCTGCACTGTGGGGTTTCTGTGATTTCTGTGAATGGGACATGTGAGGAGAGGTAGAATGGGACGTGAGGAGAGGTAGAATGGGACGTGAGGAGAGGTAGAATGGGAGGTGTGAGGAGAGGTAGAGTGGGATGTGAGAGGAGAGGTAGAATGGGATGTGAGGAGAGGTAGAATGGGACGTGTGAGGAGAGGGAGAATGGGATGTGAGAGGAGAGGTAGAATGGGATATTAGAGGAGAGGTAGAATGGGACGTGTGAGGAGAGGTAGAATGGCATGTGAGAGCAGAGGGAGAATGGGACATGAGAGGAGAGGTAGAATGGGATGTGAGGAGAGGTAGAATGGGATGTGTGAGGAGAGGTAGAATGGGATGTGAGGAGAGGTAGAATGGGATGTGTGAGGAGAGGTAGAATGGGATGTGAGAGGAGAGGTAGAATTGGATATGAGGAGAGGTAGAATGAGATGTGTGAGGAGAGGTAGAATGGGACGTGAGAGGAGAGGTAGAATGGGATGTGTGAGGAGAGGTAGAATGGGATGTGTGAGGAGAGGTAGAATGGGATGTGTGAGGAGAGGTAGAATGGGAAGTGTGAGGAGAGGTAGAATGGGATGTGTGAGGAGAGGTAGAATGGGACGTGTGAGGAGAGCTAGAATGGGATGTGTGAGGAGAGGTAGAATGGGACGTGTGAGGAGAGCTAGAATGGGATGTGTGAGTAGAGGTAGAATGGGATGTGAGAGGAGAGGTAGAATGGGACGTGTGAGGAGAGGTAGAATGGGACGTGTGAGGAGAGGTAGAATGGGACGTGTGAAGAGAGGTAGAATGGGACGTGTGAGGAGAGGTAGAATGGGATGTGTGAGGAGAGGTAGAATGGGACGTGTGAGGAGAGGTAGAATGGGATGTGTGAGGAGAGGTGGAATGGGACGTGTGAGGAGAGGTAGAATGGGATGTGTGAGGAGAGGTCGAATGGGACGTGTGAGGAGAGGGAGAATGGGATGTGTGAGGAGAGGTAGAATGGGACCTGTGAGTAGAGGTAGAATGGGATGTGAGGAGAGGTAGAATGGGATGTGAGGAGAGGTAGAATGGGATGTGTGAGGAGGGGTAGAATGGGATGTGTGAGGGGAGGTAGAATGGGATGTGTGAGGAGAGGTAGAATGGGACGTGAGGAGAGGTAGAATGGGATGTGTGAGGAGAGGTACAATGGGACGTGAGGAGAGGTTGAATGGGAAGTGTGAGGAGAGGTAGAATGGGATGTGTGAGAAGGGGTAGAATGGGATGTGTGAGGAGAGGTAGAATGGGATGTGAGGAGAGGTAGAATGGGATGTGTGAGGAGAGGTAGAACGGGATGTGAGGAGATTTAGAATGGGGTGTGTGAGGAGAGGTAGTACGGGATGTGAGGAGAGGTAGAATGGGAGGTGTTTGGAGATGTAGAATGCGATGTGTGAGGAGAGGTAGAATGGGATGTGAGGAGTGGTAGAATGGGAAGTGTGAGGAGATGTAGAATGGGACGTGTGAGGAGAGGGAAAATGGGATGTGTGAGGGGAGGTAGAATGGGATGTGAGGAGAGGTAGAATGGGACGTGAGGAGAGGTAGAATGGGATGTGTGAGGAGAGGTACAATGGGACGTGAGGAGAGGTAGAATGGGATGTGTGAGGTGAGGTAGAATGGGATGTGTGAGAAGAGGTAGAATGGGATGTGTGAGGAGAGGTAGAATGGGACGTGAGAGGAGAGGTAGAATGGGATGTGTGAGGAGAGGTAGAATGGGATGCGAGAGGAGAGGTAGAATGGGATGTGTGAGGAGAGGTAGAATGGGATGTGTGAGGAGAGGTAGAATGGGAAGTGTGAGGAGAGGTAGAATGGGACGTGAGAGGAGAGGTAGAATGGGACGTGTGAGGAGAGGTAGAATGGGGCGTGTGAGGAGAGGTAGAATGGGATATGTGAGGAGAGGTAGAATGGGAAGTGTGAGGAGAGGTAGAATGGGATGTGAGAGGAGAGGTAGAACGGGACTTGTGAGGAGAGGTTGAGTGGGATGTGTGAGGGGAGGTAGAATGGGACGTGTGAGGAGAGGTAGAATGGGATGTGAGGAGAGGTAGAATGGGACGTGAGGAGAGGTAGAATGGGATGTGTGAGGAGAGGTACAATGGGACGTGAGGAGAGGTAGAATGGGATGTGTGAGGAGAGGTAGAATGGGATGTGTGAGAAGAGGTAGAATGGGATGTGTGAGGAGAGGTAGAATGGGATGTGAGGAGAGGTAGAATGGGATGTGTGAGGAGAGGTAGAACGGGACGTGAGGAGAGGTAGAATGGGGTGTGTGAGGAGAGGTAGTATGGGATGTGAGGAGAGGTAGAATGGGAGGTGTTAGGAGATGTAGAATGCGATGTGTGAGGAGAGGTAGAATGGGATGTGAGGAGAGGTAGAATGGGACGTGTGAGGAGACGTAGAATGGGATGTGTGAGGAGAGGTAGAATGGGATGTGAGGAGAGGTAGAATGGGATCTGTGAGGATAGGTAGAATGGGAAGTGTGAGGAGAGGTAGAATGGGACGTGTGAGGAGAGGTAGAATGGGATGTGTGAGGATAGGTAGAATGGGAAGTGTGAGGAGATGTAGAATGGGACGTGAGAGGAGAGGTAGAATGGGATGTGTGAGGAGAGGTAGAATGGGATGCGAGAGGAGAGGTAGAATGGGATGTGTGAGGAGAGGTAGAATGGGATATGTGAGGAGAGGTAGAATGGGAAGTGTGAGGAGAGGTAGAATGGGACGTGAGAGGAGAGGTAGAATGGGACGTGTGAGGAGAGGTAGAATGGGATGTGTGAGGAGAGGTAGAATGGGACGTGTGAGGAGAGGTAGAATGGGATGTGTGAGGAGAGGTAGAATGGGATGTGTGAGGAGAGGTAGAATGGGATGTGTCAGGAATGGTAGAATGGAATGTGAGGAGAGGTAGAATGGGGTGTGTGTGGAGACGTAGAATGGGACGTGAGAGGAGAGGTAGAATGGGATGTGTGAGGAGAGGTAGAATCGGACGTGTTAGGAGAGGTAGAATGGGACGTGAGAGGAGAGGTAGAATGGGATGTGTGAGGAGAGGAAGAATGGGATGTGTGAGGAGAGGTAGAATGGGATGTTTGAGGAGAGATAGAATGGGACGTGTGAGGAGAGGTAGAATGGGGTGTGTGGGGAGAGGTAGAATGGGATGTGTGAGGAGAGGTAGAATGGGACGTGTGAGGAGAGGTAGAATGGGATGTGTGAGGAGAGGTAGAATGGGAAGTGTGAGGAGAGGTAGAATGGGATGTGTGAGGAGAGGGAGAATGGGATGTGTGAGGAGAGGTAGAATGGGATGTGTGAGGAGAGGGAGAATGGGATGTGTGAGGAGAGGTAGAATGGGATGTGTGAGGAGAGGTAGAATGGAACGTGTGAGGAGAGGTAGAATGGGATGTGTGAGGAGAGGTAGAATGGGATGTGTGAGGAGAGGTAGAATGGGATGTGAGAGGAGAGGTAGAATGGGATGTGTGAGGAGAGGTAGAATGGGACATGTGAGGAGAGGTAGAATGGGATGTGTGAGGAGAGGTAGAATGGGATGTGTGAGGAGAGGTCGAATGGGATGTGTGAGGAGAGGTAGAGTGGGATGTGAGGAGAGGTAGAATGGGATGTGTGAGGGGAGCCGGAATGGGATGTGAGGAGAGGTAGAATGGGATGTATGAGGAGAGGTAGAATGGGATATGAGAGCAGAGGTAGAATGGGATGTGAGAGGAGAGGTAGAATGGGATGTGAGAGGAGAGGTAGAATGGGACGTGTGAGGAGAGGTAGAATGGGATGTGAGAGGAGAGGTAGAATGGGATGTGAGGAGAGGTAGAATGGGACGTGTGAGGAGAGGTAGAATGGGATGTGAGAGGAGAGGTTGAATGGGATATGAGAGGAGAGGTAGAATGGGACGTGTGAGGAGAGGTAGAATGGGATGTGAGAGCAGAGGTAGAATGGGACATGAGAGGAGAGGTAGAATGGGATGTGAGGAGAGGTAGAATGGGACGTGAGAGGAGAGGTAGAATGGGATATGAGGAGAGGTAGAATGGGATGTGTGAGGAGAGGTAGAATGGGATGTGAGGGGAGGTAGAATGGGATGTGTGAGGAGAGGTAGAATGGGATGTGAGAGGAGAGGTAGAATGGGATATGAGGAGAGGTAGAATGGGATGTGTGAGGAGAGGTAGAACGGGACGTGAGGAGAGGTAGAATGGGGTGCGTGAGGAGCGGTAGTATGGGATGTGAGGAGAGGTAGAATGGGAGGTGTTAGGAGATGTAGAATGCGATGTGTGAGGAGAGGTAGAATGGGATGTGAGGAGAGGTAGAATGGGACGTGTGAGGAGAGGTAGAATGGGATGTGTGAGGAGAAGTAGAATGGGATGTGAGGAGAGGTAGAATGGGATGTGTGAGGATAGGTTGAATGGGAAGTGTGAGGAGAGGTAGAATGGGACGTGTGAGGAGAGGTAGAATGGGATGTATGAGGAGAGGTAGAATGGGAAGTGTGAGGAGATGTAGAATGGGACGTGAGAGGAGAGGTAGAATGGGATGTGTGAGGAGAGGTTGAATGGGATGCGAGAGGAGAGGTAGAATGGGATGTGTGAGGAGAGGTAGAATGGGATGTGTGAGGAGAGGTAGAATGGGAAGTGTGAGGAGAGGTAGAATGGGACGTGAGAGGAGAGGTAGAATGGGACGTGTGAGGAGAGGTAGAATGGGATGTGTGAGGAGAGGTAGAATGGGACGTGTGAGGAGAGGTAGAATGGGATGTGTGAGGAGAGCTAGAATGGGATGTGTGAGGAGAGGTAGAATTGGATGTGTCAGGAATGGTAGAATGGGATGTGAGGAGAGGTAGAATGGGGTGTGTGTGGAGACGTAGAATGGGACGTGAGAGGAGAGGTAGAATGGGATGTGTGAGGAGAGGTAGAATGGGATGTGTGAGGAGAGGTAGAATGGGACGTGTGAGGAGAGGTAGAAAGGGATGTGTGAGGAGAGGTAGAATGGGATGTGTGAGGAGAGGTAGAATGGGATGTGTGAGGAGATTTAGAATGGGACGTGTGAGGAGAGGTAGAATGGGGTGTGTGAGGAGAGGTAGAATGGGATTTGTGAGGAGAGGTAGAATGGGACGTGTGAGGAGAGGTAGAATGGGATGTGTGAGGAGAGGTAGAATGGGAAGTGTGAGGAGAGGTAGAATGGGATGTGTGAGGGGAGGGAGAATGGGATGTGTGAGGAGAGGTAGAATGGGATGTGTGAGGAGAGGGAGAATGGGATGTGTGAGGAGAGGTAGAATGGGACGTGTGAGGAGAGGTAGAATGGGACGTGTGAGGAGAGGTAGAATGGGATGTGTGAGGAGAGGTAGAATGGGATGTGTGAGGAGAGGTAGAATGGGATGTGAGAGGAGAGGTAGAATGGGATGTGAGAGGAGAAGTAGAATGGGATGTGTGAGGAGAGGTAGAATGGGATGTGAGAGGAGAGGTAGAATGGGATGTGAGAGGAGAGGTAGAATGGGATGTGAGAGGTGAGGTAGAATGGGACGTGAGAGGAGAGGTAGAACGGGACGTGTGAGGAGAGGTAGAATGGGATGTGTGAGGGGAGGTAGAATGGGACGTGTGAGGAGAGGTAGAATGGGATGTGAGGAGAGGTAGAATGGGACGTGAGGAGAGGTAGAATGGGATGTGTGAGGAGAGGTACAATGGGACGTGAGGAGAGGTAGAATGGGATGTGTAAGGAGAGGTAGAATGGGATGTGTGAGAAGAGGTAGAATGGGATGTGTGAGGAGAGGTAGAATGGGATGTGAGGAGAGGTAGAATGGGATGTGTGAGGAGAGGTAGAATGGGATGTGAGGAGAGGTAGAATGGGACGTGTGAGGAGAGGTAGAATGGGATGTGTGAGGAGAGGTTGAATGGGATGTGTGACGAGAGATAGAATGGGACGTGTGAGGAGAGGTAGAATGGGATGTGAGGAGAGGTTGAATGGGATTTGAGGAGAGGTAGATTGGGATGTGGGAGGAGAGGTAGAATGGGATGTGTGAGGAGAGGTAGAATGGGATGTGTGAGGAGAGGTAGAATGGGACGTGTGAGGAGTGGTAGAATGGGATGAGTGAGGAGAGGTAGAATGGGATGTGTGAGGAGAGGTAGAATGGGATGTGTCAGGAATGGTAGAATGGGATGTGAGGAGAGGTAGAATGGGGTGTGTGTGGAGACGTAGAATGGGACGTGAGAGGAGAGGTAGAATGGGATGTGTGAGGAGAGGTAGAATGGGACGTGAGAGGAGAGGTAGAATGGGATGTGTGAGGAGAGGTAGAATGGGATGCGAGAGGAGAGGTAGAATGGGATGTGTGAGGAGAGGTAGAATGGGATATGTGAGGAGAGGTAGAATGGGAAGTGTGAGGAGAGGTGGAATGGGACGTGAGAGGAGAGGTAGAATGGGACGTGAGAGGAGAGGTAGAACAGGACGTGTGAGGAGAGGTAGAATGGGATGTGTGAGGGGAGGTAGAATGGGACGTGTGAGGAGAGGTAGAATGGGATGTGTGAGGAGAGGGAGAATGGGATGTGTGAGGAGAGGTAGAATGGGATGTGTGAGGAGAGGGAGAATGGGACGTGTGAGGAGAGGTAGAATGGGATGTGTGAGGAGAGGTAGAATGGGATGTGTGAGGAGAGGTAGAATGGGATATGTGAGGAGAGGTAGAATGGGAAGTGTGAGGAGAGGTAGAATGGGATGTGAGGAGAGGTAGAATGGGACGTGAGGAGAGGTAGAATGGCATGTGTGAGGAGAGGTACAATGGGATGTGTGAGGAGAGGTACAATGGGATATGTGAGGAGAGGTAGAATGGGAAGTGTGAGGAGAGGTAGAACGGGACGTGAGGAGAGGTAGAATGGAGTGTGTGAGGAGAGGTAGTATGGGATGTGAGGAGAGGTAGAATGGGAGGTGTTAGGAGATGTAGAATGCGATGTGTGAGGAGAGGTAGAATGGGATGTGAGGAGAGGTAGAATGGGACGTGAGGAGAGGTAGAATGGCATGTGTGAGGAGAGGTACAATGGGACGTGAGGACAGGTAGAATGGGATGTGTGAGGAGAGGTAGAATGGGATGTGTGAGAAGAGGTAGAATGGGATGTGTGAGGAGAGGTAGAATGGGATGTGTGAGGAGAGGTAGAATGGGATATGTGAGGAGAGGTAGAATGGGATATGTGAGGAGAGGTAGAATGGGACGTGAGAGGAGAGGTAGAATGGGACGTGAGAGGAGAGGTAGAACGGGACGTGTGAGAAGAGGTAGAATGGGATGTGTGAGGAGAGGTAGAATGGGATGTGAGGAGAGGTAGAATGGGATGTGTGAGGAGAGGTAGAACGGGACGTGAGGAGAGGTAGAATGGAGTGTGTGAGGAGAGGTAGTATGGGATGTGAGGAGAGGTAGAATGGGAAGTGTTAGGAGATGTAGAATGCGATGTGTGAGGAGAGGTAGAATGGGATGTGAGGAGAGGTAGAATGGGATGTGAGGAGAGGTAGAATGGGATTTGAGGAGAGGTAGATTGGGATGTGGGAGGAGAGGTAGAATGGGATGTGTGAGGAGAGGTAGAATGGGATGTGTGAGGAGAGGTAGAATGGGATGTGAGAGGAGAGGTAGAATGGGATGTGAGAGGAGAAGTAGAATGGGATGTGTGAGGAGAGGTAGAATGGGATGTGAGAGGAGAGGTAGAATGGGATGTGAGAGGAGAGGAAGAATGGGATGTGTGAGGAGAGGAAGAATGGGATGTGTGAGGAGAGGTAGAATGGGATGTGAGGAGAGGTAGAATGGAACGTGTGAGGGGAGGTAGAATGGGACGTGTGAGGAGAGGTAGAATGGGATGTGTGAGGAGAGGTAGAATGGGGCGTGTGAGGAGGGGTAGAATGGGACGTGTGAGGAGAGGTAGAATGGGATGTGTTAGGAGAGGTAGAATGGGACGTGTGAGGAGAGGTAGAATGGGACGTGTGAGGAGAGGTAGAATGGGATGTGTGAGTAGAGGTAGAATGGGATGTGAGAGGAGAGGTAGAATGGGATGTGTGAGGAGAGGTAGAATGGGACGTGTGAGGAGAGGTAGAATGGGACGTGTGAGGAGAGGTAGAATGGGATGTGAGGAGAGGTAGAATGGGACGTGTGAGGAGAGGTAGAATGGGACGTGTGAGGAGAGGTAGAATGGGATGTGAGGAGAGGTAGAATGGGACATGTGAGGAGAGGTAGAATGGGACGTGTGAGGAGAGGTAGAATGGGATGTGAGGAGAGGTAGAATGGGACGTGTGAGGAGAGGTCGAATGGGACGTGTGAGGAGAGGTAGAATGGGACATGTGAGGGGAGAGGTAGAATGGGATGTGAGGAGAGGTAGAATGGGATGTGAGGAGAGGTAGAATGGGATGTGTGAGGAGAGGTAGAATGGGATGTGTGAGGAGAGGTAGCATGGGACATGTGAGGAGAGGTAGAATGGGATGTGAGGAGAGGTAGAATGGGATGTGAGGAGAGGTAGAATGGGATGTGTGAGGAGAGGTAGAATGGGATGTGTGAGGGGAGGTAGAATGGGATGTGTGAGGAGAGGTAGAATGGGACGTGAGAGGAGAGGTAGAATGGGATGTGAGAGGAGAGGTAGAATGGGACGTGAGAGGAGAGGTAGAATGGGACGTGAGAGGAGAGGTAGAATGGGATGTGTGAGGAGAGGTAGAATGGGATGTGTGAGGAGAGGTAGAATGGGATGTGTGAGGAGAGGTAGAATGGGATGTGAGGAGAGGTAGAACGGGATGTGTGAGGAGAGGTAGAATGGGATGTGTGAGGAGAGGTAGAATGGGATGTGGGAGGAGAGGTAGAATGGGATGTGTGAGGAGAGGTAGAATGGGACGTGAGGAGAGGTAGAATGGGATGTGTGAGGAGAGGTAGAATGGGATGTGAGGAGAGGTAGAATGGGACGTGTGAGGAGAGGTAGAATGGGATGTGTGAGGAGAGGTAGAATGGGATGTGTGAGGAGAGGTAGAATGGGACGTGTGAGGAGAGGTAGAATGGGATGTGAGGAGAGGTAGAATGGGATTTGAGCAGAGGTAGATTGGGATGTGGGAGGAGAGGTAGAATGGGATGTGTGAGGAGAGGTAGAATGGGATGTGTGAGGAGAGGTAGAATGGGACGTGTGAGGAGAGGTAGAATGGGATGTGTGAGGAGAGGTAGAATGGGATGTGTGAGGAGAGGTAGAATGGGATGTGTCAGGAATGGTAGAATGGGATGTGACGAGAGGTAGAATGGGGTGTGTGTGGAGACGTAGAATGGGACGTGAGAGGAGAGGTAGAATGGGATGTGTGAGGAGAGGTAGAATGGGACGTGAGAGGAGAGGTAGAATGGGATGTGTGCGGAGAGGTAGAATGGGACGTGTGAGGAGAGGTAGAATGGGATGTGAGGAGAGGTAGAATGGGACGTGAGGAGAGGTAGAATTGTGTGAGGAGAGGTAGAACGGGACGTGAGGAGAGGTAGAATGGGGTGCGTGAGGAGAGGTAGTATGGGATGTGAGGAGAGGTAGAATGGGAGGTGTTAGGAGATGTAGAATGCGATGTGTGAGGAGAGGTAGAATGGGATGTGAGGAGAGGTAGAATGGGACGTGTGAGGAGAGGTAGAATGGGATGTGTGAGGAGAAGTAGAATGGGATGTGAGGAGAGGTAGAATGGGATGTGTGAGGATAGGTTGAATGGGAAGTGTGAGGAGAGGTAGAATGGGACGTATGAGGAGAGGTAGAATGGGATGTATGAGGAGAGGTAGAATGGGAAGTGTGAGGAGATGTAGAATGGGACGTGAGAGGAGAGGTAGAATGGGATGTGTGAGGAGAGGTTGAATGGGATGCGAGAGGAGAGAGGTAGAATGGGATGTGTGAGGAGAGGTAGAATGGGATGTGTGAGGAGAGGTAGAATGGGAAGTGTGAGGAGAGGTAGAATGGGACGTGAGAGGAGAGGTAGAATGGGACGTGTGAGGAGAGGTAGAATGGGATGTGTGAGGAGAGGTAGAATGGGACGTGTGAGGAGAGGTAGAATGGGATGTGTGAGGAGAGCTAGAATGGGATGTGTGAGGAGAGGTAGAATTGGATGTGTCAGGAATGGTAGAATGGGATGTGAGGAGAGGTAGAATGGGGTGTGTGTGGAGACGTAGAATGGGACGTGAGAGGAGAGGTAGAATGGGATGTGTGAGGAGAGGTAGAATGGGATGTGTGAGGAGAGGTAGAATGGGGACGTGTGAGGAGAGGTAGAAAGGGATGTGTGAGGAGAGGTAGAATGGGATGTGTGAGGAGAGGTAGAATGGGATGTGTGAGGAGATTTAGAATGGGACGTGTGAGGAGAGGTAGAATGGGGTGTGTGAGGAGAGGTAGAATGGGATTTGTGAGGAGAGGTAGAATGGGACGTGTGAGGAGAGGTGGAATGGGATGTGTGAGGAGAGGTAGAATGGGGAAGTGTGAGGAGAGGTAGAATGGGATGTGTGAGGGGAGGGAGAATGGGATGTGTGAGGAGAGGTAGAATGGGATGTGTGAGGAGAGGGAGAATGGGATGTGTGAGGAGAGGTAGAATGGGACGTGTGAGGAGAGGTAGAATGGGACGTGTGAGGAGAGGTAGAATGGGATGTGTGAGGAGAGGTAGAATGGGATGTGTGAGGAGAGGTAGAATGGGATGTGAGAGGAGAGGTAGAATGGGATGTGAGAGGAGAAGTAGAATGGGATGTGTGAGGAGAGGTAGAATGGGATGTGAGAGGAGAGGTAGAATGGGATGTGAGAGGTGAGGTAGAATGGGATGTGTGAGGAGAGGAAGAATGGGATGTGTGGGGAGAGGTAGAATGGGATGTGAGGGAGGTAGAATGGGACGTGTGAGGAGAGGTAGAATAGGACGTGTGTAGAGAGGTAGAATGGGATGTGTGAGGAGAGGTAGAATGGGGCGTGTGAGGAGAGGTAGAATGGGACGTGTGAGGAGAGGTAGAATGGGATGTGTGAGGAGAGGTAGAATGGGACGTGTGAGGAGAGGTAGAATGGGATGTGTGAGGAGAGCTGGAATGGGACGTGTGAGGAGAGGTAGAATGGGATGTGTGAGTAGAGGGAGAATGGGATGTGAGAGGAGAGGTAGAATGGGATGTGTGAGGAGAGGTAGAATGGGACGTGTGAGGAGAGGTAGAATGGGACGTGTGAGGAGAGGTAGAATGGGATGTGAGGAGAGGTAGAATGGGACGTGTGAGGAGAGGTAGAATGGGACGTGTGAGGAGAGGTAGAATGGGATGTGAGGAGAGGTAGAATGGGACATGTGAGGAGAGGTAGAATGGGACGTGTGAGGAGAGGTAGAATGGGATGTGAGGAGAGGTAGAATGGGACGTGTGAGGAGAGGTAGAATGGGACGTGTGAGGAGAGGTAGAATGGGATGTGAGGAGAGGTAGAATGGGACATGTGAGGAGAGGTAGAATGGGACGTGAGAGGAGAGGTAGAATGGGACGTGTGAGGAGAGGTCGAATGGGACGTGTGAGGAGAGGTAGAATGGGACATGTGAGAGGAGAGGTAGAATGGGATGTGAGGAGAGGTAGAATGGGATGTGAGGAGAGGTAGAAAGGGATGTGTGAGGAGAGGTAGAATGGGATGTGTGAGGAGAGGTAGCATGGGACATGTGAGGAGAGGTAGAATGGGATGTGAGGAGAGGTAGAATGGGACGTGTGAGGAGAGGTAGAATGGGATGTGTGAGGAGAGGTAGAATGGGATGTGTCAGGAATGGTAGAATGGGATGTGAGGAGAGGTAGAATGGGGTGTGTGTGGAGACGTAGAATGGGACGTGAGAGGAGAGGTAGAATGGGATGTGTGAGGAGAGGTAGAATGGGACGTGAGAGGAGAGGTAGAATGGGATGTGTGAGGAGAGGTAGAATGGGATGCGAGAGGAGAGGTAGAGATGGGATGTGTGAGGAGAGGTAGAATGGGATATGTGAGGAGAGGTAGAATGGGAAGTGTGAGGAGAGGTGGAATGGGACGTGAGAGGAGAGGTAGAATGGGATGTGAGGAGAGGTAGAATGGGACGTGTGAGGAGAGGTAGAATGGGATGTGAGAGGAGAGGTTGAATGGGATATGAGAGGAGAGGTAGAATGGGACGTGTGAGGAGAGGTAGAATGGGATGTGAGAGCAGAGGTAGAATGGGACATGAGAGGAGAGGTAGAATGGGACGTGAGAGGAGAGGTAGAATGGTATGTGTGAGGAGAGGTAGAATGGGATGCGAGAGGAGAGGTAGAATGGGATGTGTGAGGAGAGGTAGAATGGGATATGTGAGGAGAGGTAGAATGGGACGTGTGAGGAGAGGTAGAATGCGATGTGAGAGGAGAGGTAGAATGGGATGTGAGGAGAGGTAGAATGGGACGTGTGAGGAGAGGTAGAATGGGATGTGAGAGGAGAGGTTGAATGGGATATGAGAGGAGAGGTAGAATGGGACGTGTGAGGAGAGGTAGAATGGGATGTGAGAGCAGAGGTAGAATGGGACATGAGAGGAGAGGTAGAATGGGATGTGAGGAGAGGTAGAATGGGACGTGAGAGGAGAGGTAGAATGGGATATGAGGAGAGGTAGAATGGGATGTGTGAGGAGAGGTAGAATGGGATGTGAGGGGAGGTAGAATGGGATGTGTGAGGAGAGTTAGAATGGGATGTGAGAGGAGAGGTAGAATGGGATATCAGGAGAGGTAGAATGGGATGTGTGAGGAGAGGTAGAACGGGACGTGAGGAGAGGTAGAATGGGGTGCGTGAGGAGCGGTAGTATGGGATGTGAGGAGAGGTAGAATGGGAGGTGTTAGGAGATGTAGAATGCGATGTGTGAGGAGAGGTAGAATGGGATGTGAGGAGAGGTAGAATGGGACGTGTGAGGAGAGGTAGAATGGGATGTGTGAGGAGAAGTAGAATGGGATGTGAGGAGAGGTAGAATGGGATGTGTGAGGATAGGTTGAATGGGAAGTGTGAGGAGAGGTAGAATGGGACGTGTGAGGAGAGGTAGAATGGGATGTATGAGGAGAGGTAGAATGGGAAGTGTGAGGAGATGTAGAATGGGACGTGAGAGGAGAGGTAGAATGGGATGTGTGAGGAGAGGTTGAATGGGATGCGAGAGGAGAGGTAGAATGGGATGTGTGAGGAGAGGTAGAATGGGATGTGTGAGGAGAGGTAGAATGGGAAGTGTGAGGAGAGGTAGAATGGGACGTGAGAGGAGAGGTAGAATGGGACGTGTGAGGAGAGGTAGAATGGGATGTGTGAGGAGAGGTAGAATGGGACGTGTGAGGAGAGGGTAGAATGGGATGTGTGAGGAGAGCTAGAATGGGATGTGTGAGGAGAGGTAGAATTGGATGTGTCAGGAATGGTTAGAATGGGATGTGAGGAGAGGTAGAATGGGGTGTGTGTGGAGACGTAGAATGGGACGTGAGAGGAGAGGTAGAATGGGATGTGTGAGGAGAGGTAGAATGGGATGTGTGAGGAGAGGTAGAATGGGACGTGTGAGGAGAGGTAGAAAGGGATGTGTGAGGAGAGGTAGAATGGATGTGTGAGGAGAGGTAGAATGGGATGTGTGAGGAGATTTAGAATGGGACGTGTGAGGAGAGGTAGAATGGGGTGTGTGAGGAGAGGTAGAATGGGATTTGTGAGGAGAGGTAGAATGGGACGTGTGAGGAGAGGTAGAATGGGATGTGTGAGGAGAGGTAGAATGGGAAGTGTGAGGAGAGGTAGAATGGGATGTGTGAGGGGAGGGAGAATGGGATGTGTGAGGAGAGGTAGAATGGGATGTGTGAGGAGAGGGAGAATGGGATGTGTGAGGAGAGGTAGAATGGGACGTGTGAGGAGAGGTAGAATGGGACGTGTGAGGAGAGGTAGAATGGGATGTGTGAGGAGAGGTAGAATGGGATGTGTGAGGAGAGGTAGAATGGGATGTGAGAGGAGAGGTAGAATGGGATGTGAGAGGAGAAGTAGAATGGGATGTGTGAGGAGAGGTAGAATGGGATGTGAGAGGAGAGGTAGAATGGGATGTGAGAGGAGAGGTAGAATGGGATGTGAGAGGTGAGGTAGAATGGGACGTGAGAGGAGAGGTAGAACGGGACGTGTGAGGAGAGGTAGAATGGGATGTGTGAGGGGAGGTAGAATGGGACGTGTGAGGAGAGGTAGAATGGGATGTGAGGAGAGGTAGAATGGGACGTGAGGAGAGGTAGAATGGGATGTGTGAGGAGAGGTACAATGGGACGTGAGGAGAGGTAGAATGGGATGTGTAAGGAGAGGTAGAATGGGATGTGTGAGAAGAGGTAGAATGGGATGTGTGAGGAGAGGTAGAATGGGATGTGAGGAGAGGTAGAATGGGATGTGTGAGGAGAGGTAGAATGGGATGTGAGGAGAGGTAGAATGGGACGTGTGAGGAGAGGTAGAATGGGATGTGTGAGGAGAGGTTGAATGGGATGTGTGACGAGAGATAGAATGGGACGTGTGAGGAGAGGTAGAATGGGATGTGAGGAGAGGTTGAATGGGATTTGAGGAGAGGTAGATTGGGATGTGGGAGGAGAGGTAGAATGGGATGTGTGAGGAGAGGTAGAATGGGATGTGTGAGGAGAGGTAGAATGGGACGTGTGAGGAGTGGTAGAATGGGATGAGTGAGGAGAGGTAGAATGGGATGTGTGAGGAGAGGTAGAATGGGATGTGTCAGGAATGGTAGAATGGGATGTGAGGAGAGGTAGAATGGGGTGTGTGTGGAGACGTAGAATGGGACGTGAGAGGAGAGGTAGAATGGGATGTGTGAGGAGAGGTAGAATGGGACGTGAGAGGAGAGGTAGAATGGGATGTGTGAGGAGAGGTAGAATGGAATGCGAGAGGAGAGGTAGAATGGGATGTGTGAGGAGAGGTAGAATGGGATATGTGAGGAGAGGTAGAATGGGAAGTGTGAGGAGAGGTGGAATGGGACGTGAGAGGAGAGGTAGAATGGGACGTGAGAGGAGAGGTAGAACGGGACGTGTGAGGAGAGGTAGAATGGGATGTGTGAGGGGAGGTAGAATGGGACGTGTGAGGAGAGGTAGAATGGGATGTGTGAGGAGAGGGAGAATGGGATGTGTGAGGAGAGGTAGAATGGGATGTGTGAGGAGAGGGAGAATGGGACGTGTGAGGAGAGGTAGAATGGGATGTGTGAGGAGAGGTAGAATGGGATGTGTGAGGAGAGGTAGAATGGGATATGTGAGGAGAGGTAGAATGGGAAGTGTGAGGAGAGGTAGAATGGGATGTGAGGAGAGGTAGAATGGGACGTGAGGAGAGGTAGAATGGCATGTGTGAGGAGAGGTACAATGGGATGTGTGAGGAGAGGTAGAATGGGATATGTGAGGAGAGGTAGAATGGGAAGTGTGAGGAGAGGTAGAACGGGACGTGAGGAGAGGTAGAATGGAGTGTGTGAGGAGAGGTAGTATGGGATGTGAGGAGAGGTAGAATGGGAGGTGTTAGGAGATGTAGAATGCGATGTGTGAGGAGAGGTAGAATGGGATGTGAGGAGAGGTAGAATGGGACGTGAGGAGAGGTAGAATGGCATGTGTGAGGAGAGGTACAATGGGACGTGAGGACAGGTAGAATGGGATGTGTGAGGAGAGGTAGAATGGGATGTGTGAGAAGAGGTAGAATGGGATGTGTGAGGAGAGGTAGAATGGGATGTGTGAGGAGAGGTAGAATGGGATATGTGAGGAGAGGCAGAATGGGATATGTGAGGAGAGGTAGAATGGGACGTGAGAGGAGAGGTAGAATGGGACGTGAGAGGAGAGGTAGAACGGGACGTGTGAGAAGAGGTAGAATGGGATGTGTGAGGAGAGGTAGAATGGGATGTGAGGAGAGGTAGAATGGGATGTGTGAGGAGAGGTAGAACGGGACGTGAGGAGAGGTAGAATGGAGTGTGTGAGGAGAGGTAGTATGGGATGTGAGGAGAGGTAGAATGGGAGGTGTTAGGAGATGTAGAATGCGATGTGTGAGGAGAGGTAGAATGGGATGTGAGGAGAGGTAGAATGGGATGTGAGGAGAGGTAGAATGGGATTTGAGGAGAGGTAGATTGGGATGTGGGAGGAGAGGTAGAATGGGATGTGTGAGGAGAGGTAGAATGGGATGTGTGAGGAGAGGTAGAATGGGATGTGAGAGGAGAGGTAGAATGGGATGTGAGAGGAGAAGTAGAATGGGATGTGTGAGGAGAGGTAGAATGGGATGTGAGAGGAGAGGTAGAATGGGATGTGAGAGGAGAGGAAGAATGGGATGTGTGAGGAGAGGAAGAATGGGATGTGTGAGGAGAGGTAGAATGGGATGTGAGGAGAGGTAGAATGGAACGTGTGAGGGGAGGTAGAATGGGACGTGTGAGGAGAGGTAGAATGGGATGTGTGAGGAGAGGTAGAATGGGGCGTGTGAGGAGGGGTAGAATGGGACGTGTGAGGAGAGGTAGAATGGGATGTGTTAGGAGAGGTAGAATGGGACGTGTGAGGAGAGGTAGAATGGGATGTGTGAGGAGAGGTAGAATGGGACGTGTGAGGAGAGGTAGAATGGGATGTGTGAGTAGAGGTAGAATGGGATGTGAGAGGAGAGGTAGAATGGGATGTGTGAGGAGAGGTAGAATGGGACGTGTGAGGAGAGGTAGAATGGGACGTGTGAGGAGAGGTAGAATGGGATGTGAGGAGAGGTAGAATGGGACGTGTGAGGAGAGGTAGAATGGGACGTGTGAGGAGAGGTAGAATGGGATGTGAGGAGAGGTAGAATGGGACATGTGAGGAGAGGTAGAATGGGACGTGTGAGGAGAGGTAGAATGGGATGTGAGGAGAGGTAGAATGGGACGTGTGAGGAGAGGTCGAATGGGACGTGTGAGGAGAGGTAGAATGGGACATGTGAGAGGAGAGGTAGAATGGGATGTGAGGAGAGGTAGAATGGGATGTGAGGAGAGGTAGAATGGGATGTGTGAGGAGAGGTAGAATGGGATGTGTGAGGAGAGGTAGCATGGGACATGTGAGGAGAGGTAGAATGGGATGTGAGGAGAGGTAGAATGGGATGTGAGGAGAGGTAGAATGGGATGTGTGAGGAGAGGTAGAATGGGATGTGTGAGGGGAGGTAGAATGGGATGTGTGAGGAGAGGTAGAATGGGACGTGAGAGGAGAGGTAGAATGGGATGTGAGAGGAGAGGTTGAATGGGACGTGAGAGGAGAGGTAGAATGGGACGTGAGAGGAGAGGTAGAATGGGATGTGTGAGGAGAGGTAGAATGGGATGTGTGAGGAGAGGTAGAATGGGATGTGTGAGGAGAGGTAGAATGGGATGTGAGGAGAGGTAGAATGGGATGTGTGAGGAGAGGTAGAATGGGATGTGTGAGGAGAGGTAGAATGGGATGTGGGAGGAGAGGTAGAATGGGATGTGTGAGGAGAGGTAGAATGGGACGTGAGGAGAGGTAGAATGGGATGTGTGAGGAGAGGTAGAATGGGATGTGAGGAGAGGTAGAATGGGACGTGTGAGGAGAGGTAGAATGGGATGTGTGAGGAGAGGTAGAATGGGATGTGTGAGGAGAGGTAGAATGGGACGTGTGAGGAGAGGTAGAATGGGATGTGAGGAGAGGTAGAATGGGATTTGAGGAGAGGTAGATTTGGATGTGGGAGGAGAGGTAGAATGGGATGTGTGAGGAGAGGTAGAATGGGATGTGTGAGGAGAGGTAGAATGGGACGTGTGAGGAGAGGTAGAATGGGATGTGTGAGGAGAGGTAGAATGGGATGTGTGAGGAGAGGTAGAATGGGATGTGTCAGGAATGGTAGAATGGGATGTGACGAGAGGTAGAATGGGGTGTGTGTGGAGACGTAGAATGGGACGTGAGAGGAGAGGTAGAATGGGATGTGTGAGGAGAGGTAGAATGGGACGTGAGAGGAGAGGTAGAATGGGATGTGTGCGGAGAGGTAGAATGGGACGTGTGAGGAGAGGTAGAATGGGATGTGAGGAGAGGTAGAATGGGACGTGAGGAGAGGTAGAATGGGATGTGTGAGGAGAGGTAGAACGGGACGTGAGGAGAGGTAGAATGGGGTGTGTGAGGAGAGGTAGTATGGGATGTGAGGAGAGGTAGAATGGGAGGTGTTAGGAGATGTAGAATGCGATGTGTGAGGAGAGGTAGAATGGGATGTGAGGAGAGGTAGAATGGGACGTGTGAGGAGAGGTAGAATGGGATGTGTGAGGAGAAGTAGAATGGGATGTGAGGAGAGGTAGAATGGGATGTGTGAGGATAGGTTGAATGGGAAGTGTGAGGAGAGGTAGAATGGGACGTATGAGGAGAGGTAGAATGGGATGTATGAGGAGAGGTAGAATGGGAAGTGTGAGGAGATGTAGAATGGGACGTGAGAGGAGAGGTAGAATGGGATGTGTGAGGAGAGGTTGAATGGGATGCGAGAGGAGAGGTAGAATGGGATGTGTGAGGAGAGGTAGAATGGGATGTGTGAGGAGAGGTAGAATGGGAAGTGTGAGGAGAGGTAGAATGGGACGTGAGAGGAGAGGTAGAATGGGACGTGTGAGGAGAGGTAGAATGGGATGTGTGAGGAGAGGTAGAATGGGACGTGTGAGGAGAGGTAGAATGGGATGTGTGAGGAGAGCTAGAATGGGATGTGTGAGGAGAGGTAGAATTGGATGTGTCAGGAATGGTAGAATGGGATGTGAGGAGAGGTAGAATGGGGTGTGTGTGGAGACGTAGAATGGGACGTGAGAGGAGAGGTAGAATGGGATGTGTGAGGAGAGGTAGAATGGGATGTGTGAGGAGAGGTAGAATGGGACGTGTGAGGAGAGGTAGAAAGGGATGTGTGAGGAGAGGTAGAATGGGATGTGTGAGGAGAGGTAGAATGGGATGTGTGAGGAGATTTAGAATGGGACGTGTGAGGAGAGGTAGAATGGGGTGTGTGAGGAGAGGTAGAATGGGATTTGTGAGGAGAGGTAGAATGGGACGTGTGAGGAGAGGTAGAATGGGATGTGTGAGGAGAGGTAGAATGGGAAGTGTGAGGAGAGGTAGAATGGGATGTGTGAGGGGAGGGAGAATGGGATGTGTGAGGAGAGGTAGAATGGGATGTGTGAGGAGAGGGAGAATGGGATGTGTGAGGAGAGGTAGAATGGGACGTGTGAGGAGAGGTAGAATGGGACGTGTGAGGAGAGGTAGAATGGGATGTGTGAGGAGAGGTAGAATGGGATGTGTGAGGAGAGGTAGAATGGGATGTGAGAGGAGAGGTAGAATGGGATGTGAGAGGAGAAGTAGAATGGGATGTGTGAGGAGAGGTAGAATGGGATGTGAGAGGAGAGGTAGAATGGGATGTGAGAGGTGAGGTAGAATGGGATGTGTGAGGAGAGGAAGAATGGGATGTGTGGGGAGAGGTAGAATGGGATGTGAGGGAGGTAGAATGGGACGTGTGAGGAGAGGTAGAATAGGACGTGTGTAGAGAGGTAGAATGGGATGTGTGAGGAGAGGTAGAATGGGGCGTGTGAGGAGAGGTAGAATGGGACGTGTGAGGAGAGGTAGAATGGGATGTGTGAGGAGAGGTAGAATGGGACGTGTGAGGAGAGGTAGAATGGGATGTGTGAGGAGAGGTAGAATGGGACGTGTGAGGAGAGGTAGAATGGGATGTGTGAGTAGAGGGAGAATGGGATGTGAGAGGAGAGGTAGAATGGGATGTGTGAGGAGAGGTAGAATGGGACGTGTGAGGAGAGGTAGAATGGGACGTGTGAGGAGAGGTAGAATGGGATGTGAGGAGAGGTAGAATGGGACGTGTGAGGAGAGGTAGAATGGGACGTGTGAGGAGAGGTAGAATGGGATGTGAGGAGAGGTAGAATGGGACATGTGAGGAGAGGTAGAATGGGACGTGTGAGGAGAGGTAGAATGGGATGTGAGGAGAGGTAGAATGGGACGTGTGAGGAGAGGTAGAATGGGACGTGTGAGGAGAGGTAGAATGGGATGTGAGGAGAGGTAGAATGGGACATGTGAGGAGAGGTAGAATGGGACGTGAGAGGAGAGGTAGAATGGGACGTGTGAGGAGAGGTCGAATGGGACGTGTGAGGAGAGGTAGAATGGGACATGTGAGAGGAGAGGTAGAATGGGATGTGAGGAGAGGTAAAATGGGATGTGAGGAGAGGTAGAAAGGGATGTGTGAGGAGAGGTAGAATGGGATGTGTGAGGAGAGGTAGCATGGGACATGTGAGGAGAGGTAGAATGGGATGTGAGGAGAGGTAGAATGGGACGTGTGAGGAGAGGTAGAATGGGATGTGTGAGGAGAGGTAGAATGGGATGTGTCAGGAATGGTAGAATGGGATGTGAGGAGAGGTAGAATGGGGTGTGTGTGGAGACGTAGAATGGGACGTGAGAGGAGAGGTAGAATGGGATGTGTGAGGAGAGGTAGAATGGGACGTGAGAGGAGAGGTAGAATGGGATGTGTGAGGAGAGGTAGAATGGGATGCGAGAGGAGAGGTAGAATGGGATGTGTGAGGAGAGGTAGAATGGGATATGTGAGGAGAGGTAGAATGGGAAGTGTGAGGAGAGGTGGAATGGGACGTGAGAGGAGAGGTAGAATGGGACGTGAGAGGAGAGGTAGAACGGGACGTGTGAGGAGAGGTAGAATGGGATGTGTGAGGGGAGGTAGAATGGGACGTGTGTGGAGAGGTAGAATGGGATGTGAGGAGAGGTAGAATGGGACGTGAGGAGAGGTAGAATGGCATGTGTGAGGAGAGGTACAATGGGACGTGAGGAAAGGTAGAATGGGATGTGTGAGGAGAGGTAGAACGGGACGTGAGGAGAGGTAGAATGGGGTGTGTGAGGAGAGGTAGTATGGGATGTGAGGAGAGGTAGAATGGGAGGTGTTAGGAGATGTAGAATGCGATGTGTGAGGAGAGGTAGAATGGGATGTGAGGAGAGGTAGAATGGGACATGTGAGGAGAGGTAGAATGGGATGTGTGAGGAATGGTAGAATGGGATGTGACGAGAGGTAGAATGGGATGTGTGAGGAGAGGTAGAATGGGATGTGTGAGGAGAGGTAGACTGGGATGTGTCAGGAATGGTAGAATGGGATGTGACGAGAGGTAGAATGGGGTGTGTGTGGAGACGTAGAATGGGACGTGAGAGGAGAGGTAGAATGGGATGTGTGAGGAGAGGTAGAATGGGACGTGAGAGGAGAGGTAGAATGGGATGTGTGCGGAGAGGTAGAATGGGACGTGTGAGGAGAGGTAGAATGGGATGTGAGGAGAGGTAGAATGGGACGTGAGGAGAGGTAGAATGGGATGTGTGAGGAGAGGTAGAACGGGACGTGAGGAGAGGTAGAATGGGGTGCGTGAGGAGCGGTAGTATGGGATGTGAGGAGAGGTAGAATGGGAGGTGTTAGGAGATGTAGAATGCGATGTGTGAGGAGAGGTAGAATGGGATGTGAGGAGAGGTAGAATGGGACGTGTGAGGAGAGGTAGAATGGGATGTGTGAGGAGAAGTAGAATGGGATGTGAGGAGAGGTAGAATGGGATGTGTGAGGATAGGTTGAATGGGAAGTGTGAGGAGAGGTAGAATGGGACGTGTGAGGAGAGGTAGAATGGGATGTATGAGGAGAGGTAGAATGGGAAGTGTGAGGAGATGTAGAATGGGACGTGAGAGGAGAGGTAGAATGGGATGTGTGAGGAGAGATTGAATGGGATGCGAGAGGAGAGGTAGAATGGGATGTGTGAGGAGAGGTAGAATGGGATGTGTGAGGAGAGGTAGAATGGGAAGTGTGAGGAGAGGTAGAATGGGACGTGAGAGGAGAGGTAGAATGGGACGTGTGAGGAGAGGTAGAATGGGATGTGTGAGGAGAGGTAGAATGGGACGTGTGAGGAGAGGTAGAATGGGATGTGTGAGGAGAGCTAGAATGGGATGTGTGAGGAGAGGTAGAATTGGATGTGTCAGGAATGGTAGAATGGGATGTGAGGAGAGGTAGAATGGGGTGTGTGTGGAGACGTAGAATGGGACGTGAGAGGAGAGGTAGAATGGGATGTGTGAGGAGAGGTAGAATGGGATGTGTGAGGAGAGGTAGAATGGGACGTGTGAGGAGAGGTAGAAAGGGATGTGTGAGGAGGGGTAGAATGGGATGTGTGAGGAGAGGTAGAATGGGATGTGTGAGGAGATTTAGAATGGGACGTGTGAGGAGAGGTAGAATGGGGTGTGTGAGGAGAGGTAGAATGGGATTTGTGAGGAGAGGTAGAATGGGACGTGTGAGGAGAGGTAGAATGGGATGTGTGAGGAGAGGTAGAATGGGAAGTGTGAGGAGAGGTAGAATGGGATGTGTGAGGGGAGGGAGAATGGGATGTGTGAGGAGAGGTAGAATGGGATGTGTGAGGAGAGGGAGAATGGGATGTGTGAGGAGAGGTAGAATGGGACGTGTGAGGAGAGGTAGAATGGGACGTGTGAGGAGAGGTAGAATGGGATGTGTGAGGAGAGGTAGAATGGGACGTGTGAGGAGAGGTAGAATGGGATGTGTGAGTAGAGGGAGAATGGGATGTGAGAGGAGAGGTAGAATGGGATGTGTGAGGAGAGGTAGAATGGGACGTGTGAGGAGAGGTAGAATGGGACGTGTGAGGAGAGGTAGAATGGGATGTGAGGAGAGGTAGAATGGGACGTGTGAGGAGAGGTAGAATGGGACGTGTGAGGAGAGGTAGAATGGGATGTGAGGAGAGGTAGAATGGGACATGTGAGGAGAGGTAGAATGGGACATGTGAGGAGAGGTAGAATGGGATGTGAGGAGAGGTAGAATGGGACGTGTGAGGAGAGGTAGAATGGGACGTGTGAGGAGAGGTAGAATGGGATGTGAGGAGAGGTAGAATGGGACATGTGAGGAGAGGTAGAATGGGACGTGAGAGGAGAGGTAGAATGGGACGTGTGAGGAGAGGTCGAATGGGACGTGTGAGGAGAGTTAGAATGGGACATGTGAGAGGAGAGGTAGAATGGGATGTGAGGAGAGGTAGAATGGGATGTGAGGAGAGGTAGAAAGGGATGTGTGAGGAGAGGTAGAATGGGATGTGTGAGGAGAGGTAGCATGGGACATGTGAGGAGAGGTAGAATGGGATGTGAGGAGAGGTAGAATGGGACGTGTGAGGAGAGGTAGAATGGGATGTGTGAGGAGAGGTAGAATGGGATGTGTCAGGAATGGTAGAATGGGATGTGAGGAGAGGTAGAATGGGGTGTGTGTGGAGACGTAGAATGGGACGTGAGAGGAGAGGTAGAATGGGATGTGTGAGGAGAGGTAGAATGGGACGTGAGAGGAGAGGTAGAATGGGATGTGTGAGGAGAGGTAGAATGGGATGCGAGAGGAGAGGTAGAATGGGATGTGTGAGGAGAGGTAGAATGGGATATGTGAGGAGAGGTAGAATGGGAAGTGTGAGGAGAGGTGGAATGGGACGTGAGAGGAGAGGTAGAATGGGACGTGAGAGGAGAGGTAGAACGGGACGTGTGAGGAGAGGTAGAATGGGATGCGTGAGGGGAGGTAGAATGGGACGTGTGAGGAGAGGTAGAATGGGATGTGAGGAGAGGTAGAATGGGACGTGAGGAGAGGTAGAATGGCATGTGTGAGGAGAGGTACAATGGGACGTGAGGAGAGGTAGAATGGGATGTGTGAGGAGAGGTAGAACGGGACGTGAGGAGAGGTAGAATGGGGTGTGTGAGGAGAGGTAGTATGGGATGTGAGGAGAGGTAGAATGGGAGGTGTTAGGAGATGTAGAATGCGATGTGTGAGGAGAGGTAGAATGGGATGTGAGGAGAGGTAGAATGGGACATGTGAGGAGAGGTAGAATGGGATGTGTGAGGAGAGGTAGAATGGGATGTGAGGAGAGGTAGAATGGGATGTGTGAGGATAGGTAGAATGGGACGTGAGAGGAGAGGTAGAATGGGACTTGTGAGGAGAGGTAGAATGGGATGTGTGAGGAGAGGTAGAATGGGACGTGTGAGGAGCGGTAGAATGGGATGTGTGAGGAGAGGTAGAATGGGATGTGTGAGGAGAGGTAGAATGGGATGTGTCAGGAATGGTAGAATGGGATGTGAGGAGAGGTAGAATGGGGTGTGTGTGGAGACGTAGAATGGGACGTGAGAGGAGAGGTAGAATGGGATGTGTGAGGAGAGGTAGAATGGGATGTGTGAGGAGAGGTAGAATGGGACGTGTGAGGAGAGGTAGAATGGAATGTGTGAGGAGAGGTAGAATGGGATGTGTGAGGAGAGGGAGAATGGGATGTGTGAGGAGAGGTAGAATGGGGCATGTGAGGAGAGGTAGAATGGGGTGTGTGAGGAGAGGTACAATGGGATGTGTGAGGAGAGGTAGAATGGGACGTGTGAGGAGAGGTAGAATGGGACGTGTGAGGAGAGGTAGAATGGGACGTGTGAGGAGAGGTAGAATGGGATGTGTGAGGAGAGGTAGAATGGGATGTGAGAGGAGAGGTAGAATGGGATGTGTGAGGAGAGGTAGAATGGGACATGTGAGGAGAGGTAGAATGGGATGTGTGAGGAGAGGTAGAATGGGATGTGTGAGGAGAGGTCGAATGGGATGTGTGAGGAGAGGTAGAGTGGGATGTGAGGAGAGGTAGAATGGGATGTGTGAGGGGAGCCGGAATGGGATGTGAGGAGAGGTAGAATGGGATGTATGAGGAGAGGTAGAATGGGATATGAGAGCAGAGGTAGAATGGGATGTGAGAGGAGAGGTAGAATGGGATGTGAGAGGAGAGGTAGAATGGGACGTGTGAGGAGAGGTAGAATGGGATGTGAGAGGAGAGGTAGAATGGGATGTGAGGAGAGGTAGAATGGGACGTGTGAGGAGAGGTAGAATGGGATGTGAGAGGAGAGGTTGAATGGGATATGAGAGGAGAGGTAGAATGGGACGTGTGAGGAGAGGTAGAATGGGATGTGAGAGCAGAGGTAGAATGGGACATGAGAGGAGAGGTAGAATGGGATGTGAGGAGAGGTAGAATGGGACGTGAGAGGAGAGGTAGAATGGGATATGAGGAGAGGTAGAATGGGATGAGTGAGGAGAGGTAGAATGGGATGTGAGGGGAGGTAGAATGGGATGTGTGAGGAGAGGTAGAATGGGATGTGAGAGGAGAGGTAGAATGGGATATGAGGAGAGGTAGAATGGGATGTGTGAGGAGAGGTAGAACGGGACGTGAGGAGAGGTAGAATGGGGTGCGTGAGGAGCGGTAGTATGGGATGTGAGGAGAGGTAGAATGGGAGGTGTTAGGAGATGTAGAATGCGATGTGTGAGGAGAGGTAGAATGGGATGTGAGGAGAGGTAGAATGGGACGTGTGAGGAGAGGTAGAATGGGATGTGTGAGGAGAAGTAGAATGGGATGTGAGGAGAGGTAGAATGGGATGTGTGAGGATAGGTTGAATGGGAAGTGTGAGAAGAGGTAGAATGGGACGTGTGAGGAGAGGTAGAATGGGATGTATGAGGAGAGGTAGAATGGGAAGTGTGAGGAGATGTAGAATGGGACGTGAGAGGAGAGGTAGAATGGGATGTGTGAGGAGAGGTTGAATGGGATGCGAGAGGAGAGGTAGAATGGGATGTGTGAGGAGAGGTAGAATGGGATGTGTGAGGAGAGGTAGAATGGGAAGTGTGAGGAGAGGTAGAATGGGACGTGAGAGGAGAGGTAGAATGGGACGTGTGAGGAGAGGTAGAATGGGATGTGTGAGGAGAGGTAGAATGGGACGTGTGAGGAGAGGTAGAATGGGATGTGTGAGGAGAGCTAGAATGGGATGTGTGAGGAGAGGTAGAATTGGATGTGTCAGGAATGGTAGAATGGGATGTGAGGAGAGGTAGAATGGGGTGTGTGTGGAGACGTAGAATGGGACGTGAGAGGAGAGGTAGAATGGGATGTGTGAGGAGAGATAGAATGGGATGTGTGAGGAGAGGTAGAATGGGACGTGTGAGGAGAGGTAGAAAGGGATGTGTGAGGAGAGGTAGAATGGGATGTGTGAGGAGAGGTAGAATGGGATGTGTGAGGAGATTTAGAATGGGACGTGTGAGGAGAGGTAGAATGGGGTGTGTGAGGAGAGGTAGAATGGGATTTGTGAGGAGAGGTAGAATGGGACGTGTGAGGAGAGGTAGAATGGGATGTGTGAGGAGAGGTAGAATGGGAAGTGTGAGGAGAGGTAGAATGGGATGTGTGAGGGGAGGGAGAATGGGATGTGTGAGGAGAGGTAGAATGGGATGTGTGAGGAGAGGGAGAATGGGATGTGTGAGGAGAGGTAGAATGGGACGTGTGAGGAGAGGTAGAATGGGACGTGTGAGGAGAGGTAGAATGGGATGTGTGAGGAGAGGTAGAATGGGATGTGTGAGGAGAGGTAGAATGGGATGTGAGAGGAGAGGTAGAATGGGATGTGTGAGGAGAGGTAGAATGGGACATGTGAGGAGAGGTAGAATGGGATGTGTGAGGAGAGGTAGAATGGGATGTGTGAGGAGAGGTCGAATGGGATGTGTGAGGAGAGGTAGAGTGGGATGTGAGGAGAGGTAGAATGGGATGTGTGAGGGGAGCCGGAATGGGATGTGAGGAGAGGTAGAATGGGATGTATGAGGAGAGGTAGAATGGGATATGAGAGCAGAGGTAGAATGGGATGTGAGAGGAGAGGTAGAATGGGATGTGAGAGGAGAGGTAGAATGGGACGTGTGAGGAGAGGTAGAATGGGATGTGAGAGGAGAGGTAGAATGGGATGTGAGGAGAGGTAGAATGGGACGTGTGAGGAGAGGTAGAATGGGATGTGAGAGGAGAGGTTGAATGGGATATGAGAGGAGAGGTAGAATGGGACGTGTGAGGAGAGGTAGAATGGGATGTGAGAGCAGAGGTAGAATGGGACATGAGAGGAGAGGTAGAATGGGATGTGAGGAGAGGTAGAATGGGACGTGAGAGGAGAGGTAGAATGGGATATGAGGAGAGGTAGAATGGGATGTGTGAGGAGAGGTAGAATGGGATGTGAGGGGAGGTAGAATGGGATGTGTGAGGAGAGGTAGAATGGGATGTGAGAGGAGAGGTAGAATGGGATATGAGGAGAGGTAGAATGGGATGTGTGAGGAGAGGTAGAACGGGACGTGAGGAGAGGTAGAATGGGGTGCGTGAGGAGCGGTAGTATGGGATGTGAGGAGAGGTAGAATGGGAGGTGTTAGGAGATGTAGAATGCGATGTGTGAGGAGAGGTAGAATGGGATGTGAGGAGAGGTAGAATGGGACGTGTGAGGAGAGGTAGAATGGGATGTGTGAGGAGAAGTAGAATGGGATGTGAGGAGAGGTAGAATGGGATGTGTGAGGATAGGTTGAATGGGAAGTGTGAGAAGAGGTAGAATGGGACGTGTGAGGAGAGGTAGAATGGGATGTATGAGGAGAGGTAGAATGGGAAGTGTGAGGAGATGTAGAATGGGACGTGAGAGGAGAGGTAGAATGGGATGTGTGAGGAGAGGTTGAATGGGATGCGAGAGGAGAGGTAGAATGGGATGTGTGAGGAGAGGTAGAATGGGATGTGTGAGGAGAGGTAGAATGGGAAGTGTGAGGAGAGGTAGAATGGGACGTGAGAGGAGAGGTAGAATGGGACGTGTGAGGAGAGGTAGAATGGGATGTGTGAGGAGAGGTAGAATGGGACGTGTGAGGAGAGGTAGAATGGGATGTGTGAGGAGAGCTAGAATGGGATGTGTGAGGAGAGGTAGAATTGGATGTGTCAGGAATGGTAGAATGGGATGTGAGGAGAGGTAGAATGGGGTGTGTGTGGAGACGTAGAATGGGACGTGAGAGGAGAGGTAGAATGGGATGTGTGAGGAGAGATAGAATGGGATGTGTGAGGAGAGGTAGAATGGGACGTGTGAGGAGAGGTAGAAAGGGATGTGTGAGGAGAGGTAGAATGGGATGTGTGAGGAGAGGTAGAATGGGATGTGTGAGGAGATTTAGAATGGGACGTGTGAGGAGAGGTAGAATGGGGTGTGTGAGGAGAGGTAGAATGGGATTTGTGAGGAGAGGTAGAATGGGACGTGTGAGGAGAGGTAGAATGGGATGTGTGAGGAGAGGTAGAATGGGAAGTGTGAGGAGAGGTAGAATGGGATGTGTGAGGGGAGGGAGAATGGGATGTGTGAGGAGAGGTAGAATGGGATGTGTGAGGAGAGGGAGAATGGGATGTGTGAGGAGAGGTAGAATGGGACGTGTGAGGAGAGGTAGAATGGGACCTGTGAGGAGAGGTAGAATGGGATGTGTGAGGAGAGGTAGAATGGGATGTGTGAGGAGAGGTAGAATGGGATGTGAGAGGAGAGGTAGAATGGGATGTGAGAGGAGAAGTAGAATGGGATGTGTGAGGAGAGGTAGAATGGGATGTGAGAGGAGAGGTAGAATGGGATGTGAGAGGAGAGGTAGAATGGGATGTGAGAGGTGAGGTAGAATGGGACGTGAGAGGAGAGGTAGAACGGGACGTGTGAGGAGAGGTAGAATGGGATGTGTGAGGGGAGGTAGAATGGGACGTGTGAGGAGAGGTAGAATGGGATGTGAGGAGAGGTAGAATGGGACGTGAGGAGAGGTAGAATGGGATGTGTGAGGAGAGGTACAATGGGACGTGAGGAGAGGTAGAATGGGATGTGTAAGGAGAGGTAGAATGGGATGTGTGAGAAGAGGTAGAATGGGATGTGTGAGGAGAGGTAGAATGGGATGTGAGGAGAGGTAGAATGGGATGTGTGAGGAGAGGTAGAATGGGATGTGAGGAGAGGTAGAATGGGACGTGTGAGGAGAGGTAGAATGGGATGTGTGAGGAGAGGTTGAATGGGATGTGTGACGAGAGATAGAATGGGACGTGTGAGGAGAGGTAGAATGGGATGTGAGGAGAGGTTGAATGGGATTTGAGGAGAGGTAGATTGGGATGTGGGAGGAGAGGTAGAATGGGATGTGTGAGGAGAGGTAGAATGGGATGTGTGAGGAGAGGTAGAATGGGACGTGTGAGGAGTGGTAGAATGGGATGAGTGAGGAGAGGTAGAATGGGATGTGTGAGGAGAGGTAGAATGGGATGTGTCAGGAATGGTAGAATGGGATGTGAGGAGAGGTAGAATGGGGTGTGTGTGGAGACGTAGAATGGGACGTGAGAGGAGAGGTAGAATGGGATGTGTGAGGAGAGGTAGAATGGGACGTGAGAGGAGAGGTAGAATGGGATGTGTGAGGAGAGGTAGAATGGGATGCGAGAGGAGAGGTAGAATGGGATGTGTGAGGAGAGGTAGAATGGGATATGTGAGGAGAGGTAGAATGGGAAGTGTGAGGAGAGGTGGAATGGGACGTGAGAGGAGAGGTAGAATGGGACGTGAGAGGAGAGGTAGAACGGGACGTGTGAGGAGAGGTAGAATGGGATGTGTGAGGGGAGGTAGAATGGGACGTGTGAGGAGAGGTAGAATGGGATGTGTGAGGAGAGGGAGAATGGGATGTGTGAGGAGAGGTAGAATGGGATGTGTGAGGAGAGGGAGAATGGGACGTGTGAGGAGAGGTAGAATGGGATGTGTGAGGAGAGGTAGAATGGGATGTGTGAGGAGAGGTAGAATGGGATATGTGAGGAGAGGTAGAATGGGAAGTGTGAGGAGAGGTAGAATGGGATGTGAGGAGAGGTAGAATGGGACGTGAGGAGAGGTAGAATGGCATGTGTGAGGAGAGGTACAATGGGATGTGTGAGGAGAGGTAGAATGGGATATGTGAGGAGAGGTAGAATGGGAAGTGTGAGGAGAGGTAGAACGGGACGTGAGGAGAGGTAGAATGGAGTGTGTGAGGAGAGGTAGTATGGGATGTGAGGAGAGGTAGAATGGGAGGTGTTAGGAGATGTAGAATGCGATGTGTGAGGAGAGGTAGAATGGGATGTGAGGAGAGGTAGAATGGGACGTGAGGAGAGGTAGAATGGCATGTGTGAGGAGAGGTACAATGGGACGTGAGGACAGGTAGAATGGGATGTGTGAGGAGAGGTAGAATGGGATGTGTGAGAAGAGGTAGAATGGGATGTGTGAGGAGAGGTAGAATGGGATGTGTGAGGAGAGGTAGAATGGGATATGTGAGGAGAGGTAGAATGGGATATGTGAGGAGAGGTAGAATGGGACGTGAGAGGAGAGGTAGAATGGGACGTGAGAGGAGAGGTAGAACGGGACGTGTGAGAAGAGGTAGAATGGGATGTGTGAGGAGAGGTAGAATGGGATGTGAGGAGAGGTAGAATGGGATGTGTGAGGAGAGGTAGAACGGGACGTGAGGAGAGGTAGAATGGAGTGTGTGAGGAGAGGTAGTATGGGATGTGAGGAGAGGTAGAATGGGAGGTGTTAGGAGATGTAGAATGCGATGTGTGAGGAGAGGTAGAATGGGATGTGAGGAGAGGTAGAATGGGATGTGAGGAGAGGTAGAATGGGATTTGAGGAGAGGTAGATTGGGATGTGGGAGGAGAGGTAGAATGGGATGTGTGAGGAGAGGTAGAATGGGATGTGTGAGGAGAGGTAGAATGGGATGTGAGAGGAGAGGTAGAATGGGATGTGAGAGGAGAAGTAGAATGGGATGTGTGAGGAGAGGTAGAATGGGATGTGAGAGGAGAGGTAGAATGGGATGTGAGAGGAGAGGAAGAATGGGATGTGTGAGGAGAGGAAGAATGGGATGTGTGAGGAGAGGTAGAATGGGATGTGAGGAGAGGTAGAATGGAACGTGTGAGGGGAGGTAGAATGGGACGTGTGAGGAGAGGTAGAATGGGATGTGTGAGGAGAGGTAGAATGGGGCGTGTGAGGAGGGGTAGAATGGGACGTGTGAGGAGAGGTAGAATGGGATGTGTTAGGAGAGGTAGAATGGGACGTGTGAGGAGAGGTAGAATGGGATGTGTGAGGAGAGGTAGAATGGGATGTGAGATGAGAGGTAGAATGGGATGTGTGAGGAGAGGTAGAATGGGACGTGTGAGGAGAGGTAGAATGGGACGTGTGAGGAGAGGTAGAATGGGATGTGAGGAGAGGTAGAATGGGACGTGTGAGGAGAGGTAGAATGGGACGTGTGAGGAGAGGTAGAATGGGATGTGAGGAGAGGTAGAATGGGACATGTGAGGAGAGGTAGAATGGGACGTGTGAGGAGAGGTAGAATGGGATGTGAGGAGAGGTAGAATGGGACGTGTGAGGAGAGGTCGAATGGGACGTGTGAGGAGAGGTAGAATGGGACATGTGAGAGGAGAGGTAGAATGGGATGTGAGGAGAGGTAGAATGGGATGTGAGGAGAGGTAGAATGGGATGTGTGAGGAGAGGTAGAATGGGATGTGTGAGGAGAGGTAGCATGGGACATGTGAGGAGAGGTAGAATGGGATGTGAGGAGAGGTAGAATGGGATGTGAGGAGAGGTAGAATGGGATGTGTGAGGAGAGGTAGAATGGGATGTGTGAGGGGAGGTAGAATGGGATGTGTGAGGAGAGGTAGAATGGGACGTGAGAGGAGAGGTAGAATGGGATGTGAGAGGAGAGGTAGAATGGGACGTGAGAGGAGAGGTAGAATGGGACGTGAGAGGAGAGGTAGAATGGGATGTGTGAGGAGAGGTAGAATGGGATGTGTGAGGAGAGGTAGAATGGGATGTGTGAGGAGAGGTAGAATGGGATGTGAGGAGAGGTAGAATGGGATGTGTGAGGAGAGGTAGAATGGGATGTGTGAGGAGAGGTAGAATGGGATGTGGGAGGAGAGGTAGAATGGGATGTGTGAGGAGAGGTAGAATGGGACGTGAGGAGAGGTAGAATGGGATGTGTGAGGAGAGGTAGAATGGGATGTGAGGAGAGGTAGAATGGGACGTGTGAGGAGAGGTAGAATGGGATGTGTGAGGAGAGGTAGAATGGGATGTGTGAGGAGAGGTAGAATGGGACGTGTGAGGAGAGGTAGAATGGGATGTGAGGAGAGGTAGAATGGGATTTGAGGAGAGGTAGATTGGGATGTGGGAGGAGAGGTAGAATGGGATGTGTGAGGAGAGGTAGAATGGGATGTGTGAGGAGAGGTAGAATGGGACGTGTGAGGAGAGGTAGATTGGGATGTGTGAGGAGAGGTAGAATGGGATGTGTGAGGAGAGGTAGAATGGGATGTGTCAGGAATGGTAGAATGGGATGTGACGAGAGGTAGAATGGGGTGTGTGTGGAGACGTAGAATGGGACGTGAGAGGAGAGGTAGAATGGGATGTGTGAGGAGAGGTAGAATGGGACGTGAGAGGAGAGGTAGAATGGGATGTGTGCGGAGAGGTAGAATGGGACGTGTGAGGAGAGGTAGAATGGGATGTGAGGAGAGGTAGAATGGGACGTGAGGAGAGGTAGAATGGGATGTGTGAGGAGAGGTAGAACGGGACGTGAGGAGAGGTAGAATGGGGTGTGTGAGGAGAGGTAGTATGGGATGTGAGGAGAGGTAGAATGGGAGGTGTTAGGAGATGTAGAATGCGATGTGTGAGGAGAGGTAGAATGGGATGTGAGGAGAGGTAGAATGGGACGTGTGAGGAGAGGTAGAATGGGATGTGTGAGGAGAAGTAGAATGGGATGTGAGGAGAGGTAGAATGGGATGTGTGAGGATAGGTTGAATGGGAAGTGTGAGGAGAGGTAGAATGGGACGTATGAGGAGAGGTAGAATGGGATGTATGAGGAGAGGTAGAATGGGAAGTGTGAGGAGATGTAGAATGGGACGTGAGAGGAGAGGTAGAATGGGATGTGTGAGGAGAGGTTGAATGGGATGCGAGAGGAGAGGTAGAATGGGATGTGTGAGGAGAGGTAGAATGGGATGTGTGAGGAGAGGTAGAATGGGAAGTGTGAGGAGAGGTAGAATGGGACGTGAGAGGAGAGGTAGAATGGGACGTGTGAGGAGAGGTAGAATGGGATGTGTGAGGAGAGGTAGAATGGGACGTGTGAGGAGAGGTAGAATGGGATGTGTGAGGAGAGCTAGAATGGGATGTGTGAGGAGAGGTAGAATTGGATGTGTCAGGAATGGTAGAATGGGATGTGAGGAGAGGTAGAATGGGGTGTGTGTGGAGACGTAGAATGGGACGTGAGAGGAGAGGTAGAATGGGATGTGTGAGGAGAGGTAGAATGGGATGTGTGAGGAGAGGTAGAATGGGACGTGTGAGGAGAGGTAGAAAGGGATGTGTGAGGAGAGGTAGAATGGGATGTGTGAGGAGAGGTAGAATGGGATGTGTGAGGAGATTTAGAATGGGACGTGTGAGGAGAGGTAGAATGGGGTGTGTGAGGAGAGGTAGAATGGGATTTGTGAGGAGAGGTAGAATGGGACGTGTGAGGAGAGGTAGAATGGGATGTGTGAGGAGAGGTAGAATGGGAAGTGTGAGGAGAGGTAGAATGGGATGTGTGAGGGGAGGGAGAATGGGATGTGTGAGGAGAGGTAGAATGGGAGGTGTGAGGAGAGGGAGAATGGGATGTGTGAGGAGAGGTAGAATGGGACGTGTGAGGAGAGGTAGAATGGGACGTGTGAGGAGAGGTAGAATGGGATGTGTGAGGAGAGGTAGAATGGGATGTGTGAGGAGAGGTAGAATGGGATGTGAGAGGAGAGGTAGAATGGGATGTGAGAGGAGAAGTAGAATGGGATGTGTGAGGAGAGGTAGAATGGGATGTGAGAGGAGAGGTAGAATGGGATGTGAGAGGTGAGGTAGAATGGGATGTGTGAGGAGAGGAAGAATGGGATGTGTGGGGAGAGGTAGAATGGGATGTGAGGGAGGTAGAATGGGACGTGTGAGGAGAGGTAGAATAGGACGTGTGTAGAGAGGTAGAATGGGATGTGTGAGGAGAGGTAGAATGGGGCGTGTGAGGAGAGGTAGAATGGGACGTGTGAGGAGAGGTAGAATGGGATGTGTGAGGAGAGGTAGAATGGGACGTGTGAGGAGAGGTAGAATGGGATGTGTGAGGAGAGGTAGAATGGGACGTGTGAGGAGAGGTAGAATGGGATGTGTGAGTAGAGGGAGAATGGGATGTGAGAGGAGAGGTAGAATGGGATGTGTGAGGAGAGGTAGAATGGGACGTGTGAGGAGAGGTAGAATGGGACGTGTGAGGAGAGGTAGAATGGGATGTGAGGAGAGGTAGAATGGGACGTGTGAGGAGAGGTAGAATGGGACGTGTGAGGAGAGGTAGAATGGGATGTGAGGAGAGGTAGAATGGGACATGTGAGGAGAGGTAGAATGGGACGTGTGAGGAGAGGTAGAATGGGATGTGAGGAGAGGTAGAATGGGACGTGTGAGGAGAGGTAGAATGGGACGTGTGAGGAGAGGTAGAATGGGATGTGAGGAGAGGTAGAATGGGACATGTGAGGAGATGTAGAATGGGACGTGAGAGGAGAGGTAGAATGGGACGTGTGAGGAGAGGTCGAATGGGACGTGTGAGGAGAGGTAGAATGGGACATGTGAGAGGAGAGGTAGAATGGGATGTGAGGAGAGGTAGAATGGGATGTGAGGAGAGGTAGAAAGGGATGTGTGAGGAGAGGTAGAATGGGATGTGTGAGGAGAGGTAGCATGGGACATGTGAGGAGAGGTAGAATGGGATGTGAGGAGAGGTAGAATGGGACGTGTGAGGAGAGGTAGAATGGGATGTGTGAGGAGAGGTAGAATGGGATGTGTCAGGAATGGTAGAATGGGATGTGAGGAGAGGTAGAATGGGGTGTGTGTGGAGACGTAGAATGGGACGTGAGAGGAGAGGTAGAATGGGATGTGTGAGGAGAGGTAGAATGGGACGTGAGAGGAGAGGTAGAATGGGATGTGTGAGGAGAGGTAGAATGGGATGCGAGAGGAGAGGTAGAATGGGATGTGTGAGGAGAGGTAGAATGGGATATGTGAGGAGAGGTAGAATGGGAAGTGTGAGGAGAGGTGGAATGGGACGTGAGAGGAGAGGTAGAATGGGACGTGAGAGGAGAGGTAGAACGGGACGTGTGAGGAGAGGTAGAATGGGATGTGTGAGGGGAGGTAGAATGGGACGTGTGTGGAGAGGTAGAATGGGATGTGAGGAGAGGTAGAATGGGACGTGAGGAGAGGTAGAATGGCATGTGTGAGGAGAGGTACAATGGGACGTGAGGAAAGGTAGAATGGGATGTGTGAGGAGAGGTAGAACGGGACGTGAGGAGAGGTAGAATGGGGTGTGTGAGGAGAGGTAGTATGGGATGTGAGGAGAGGTAGAATGGGAGGTGTTAGGAGATGTAGAATGCGATGTGTGAGGAGAGGTAGAATGGGATGTGAGGAGAGGTAGAATGGGACGTGTGAGGAGAGGTAGAATGGGATGTGTGAGGAATGGTAGAATGGGATGTGACGAGAGGTAGAATGGGATGTGTGAGGAGAGGTAGAATGGGATGTGTGAGGAGAGGTAGAATGGGATGTGTCAGGAATGGTAGAATGGGATGTGACGAGAGGTAGAATGGGGTGTGTGTGGAGACGTAGAATGGGACGTGAGAGGAGAGGTAGAATGGGATGTGTGAGGAGAGGTAGAATGGGACGTGAGAGGAGAGGTAGAATGGGATGTGTGCGGAGAGGTAGAATGGGACGTGTGAGGAGAGGTAGAATGGGATGTGAGGAGAGGTAGAATGGGACGTGAGGAGAGGTAGAATGGGATGTGTGAGGAGAGGTAGAACGGGACGTGAGGAGAGGTAGAATGGGGTGCGTGAGGAGCGGTAGTATGGGATGTGAGGAGAGGTAGAATGGGAGGTGTTAGGAGATGTAGAATGCGATGTGTGAGGAGAGGTAGAATGGGATGTGAGAGCAGAGGTAGAATGGGACATGAGAGGAGAGGTAGAATGGGATGTGAGGAGAGGTAGAATGGGACGTGAGAGGAGAGGTAGAATGGGATATGAGGAGAGGTAGAATGGGATGTGTGAGGAGAGGTAGAATGGGATGTGAGGGGAGGTAGAATGGGATGTGTGAGGAGAGGTAGAATGGGATGTGAGAGGAGAGGTAGAATGGGATATGAGGAGAGGTAGAATGGGATGTGTGAGGAGAGGTAGAACGGGACGTGAGGAGAGGTAGAATGGGGTGCGTGAGGAGCGGTAGTATGGGATGTGAGGAGAGGTAGAATGGGAGGTGTTAGGAGATGTAGAATGCGATGTGTGAGGAGAGGTAGAATGGGATGTGAGGAGAGGTAGAATGGGACGTGTGAGGAGAGGTAGAATGGGATGTGTGAGGAGAAGTAGAATGGGATGTGAGGAGAGGTAGAATGGGATGTGTGAGGATAGGTTGAATGGGAAGTGTGAGGAGAGGTAGAATGGGACGTGTGAGGAGAGGTAGAATGGGATGTATGAGGAGAGGTAGAATGGGAAGTGTGAGGAGATGTAGAATGGGACGTGAGAGGAGAGGTAGAATGGGATGTGTGAGGAGAGGTTGAATGGGATGCGAGAGGAGAGGTAGAATGGGATGTGTGAGGAGAGGTAGAATGGGATGTGTGAGGAGAGGTAGAATGGGAAGTGTGAGGAGAGGTAGAATGGGACGTGAGAGGAGAGGTAGAATGGGACGTGTGAGGAGAGGTAGAATGGGATGTGTGAGGAGAGGTAGAATGGGACGTGTGAGGAGAGGTAGAATGGGATGTGTGAGGAGAGCTAGAATGGGATGTGTGAGGAGAGGTAGAATTGGATGTGTCAGGAATGGTAGAATGGGATGTGAGGAGAGGTAGAATGGGGTGTGTGTGGAGACGTAGAATGGGACGTGAGAGGAGAGGTAGAATGGGATGTGTGAGGAGAGGTAGAATGGGATGTGTGAGGAGAGGTAGAATGGGACGTGTGAGGAGAGGTAGAAAGGGATGTGTGAGGAGAGGTAGAATGGGATGTGTGAGGAGAGGTAGAATGGGATGTGTGAGGAGATTTAGAATGGGACGTGTGAGGAGAGGTAGAATGGGAAGTGTGAGGAGAGGTAGAATGGGATGTGTGAGGGGAGGGAGAATGGGATGTGTGAGGAGAGGTAGAATGGGAAGTGTGAGGAGAGGGAGAATGGGATGTGTGAGGAGAGGTAGAATGGGACGTGTGAGGAGAGGTAGAATGGGACGTGTGAGGAGAGGTAGAATGGGATGTGTGAGGAGAGGTAGAATGGGATGTGTGAGGAGAGGTAGAATGGGATGTGAGAGGAGAGGTAGAATGGGATGTGAGAGGAGAAGTAGAATGGGATGTGTGAGGAGAGGTAGAATGGGATGTGAGAGGAGAGGTAGAATGGGATGTGAGAGGAGAGGTAGAATGGGATGTGAGAGGTGAGGTAGAATGGGACGTGAGAGGAGAGGTAGAACGGGACGTGTGAGGAGAGGTAGAATGGGATGTGTGAGGGGAGGTAGAATGGGACGTGTGAGGAGAGGTAGAATGGGATGTGAGGAGAGGTAGAATGGGACGTGAGGAGAGGTAGAATGGGATGTGTGAGGAGAGCTACAATGGGACGTGAGGAGAGGTAGAATGGGATGTGTAAGGAGAGGTAGAATGGGATGTGTGAGAAGAGGTAGAATGGGATGTGTGAGGAGAGGTAGAATGGGATGTGAGGAGAGGTAGAATGGGATGTGTGAGGAGAGGTAGAATGGGATGTGAGGAGAGGTAGAATGGGACGTGTGAGGAGAGGTAGAATGGGATGTGTGAGGAGAGGTTGAATGGGATGTGTGACGAGAGATAGAATGGGACGTGTGAGGAGAGGTAGAATGGGATGTGAGGAGAGGTTGAATGGGATTTGAGGAGAGGTAGATTGGGATGTGGGAGGAGAGGTAGAATGGGATGTGTGAGGAGAGGTAGAATGGGATGTGTGAGGAGAGGTAGAATGGGACGTGTGAGGAGTGGTAGAATGGGATGAGTGAGGAGAGGTAGAATGGGATGTGTGAGGAGAGGTAGAATGGGATGTGTCATGAATGGTAGAATGGGATGTGAGGAGAGGTAGAATGGGGTGTGTGTGGAGACGTAGAATGGGACGTGAGAGGAGAGGTAGAATGGGATGTGTGAGGAGAGGTAGAATGGGACGTGAGAGGAGAGGTAGAATGGGATGTGTGAGGAGAGGTAGAATGGGATGCGAGAGGAGAGGTAGAATGGGATGTGTGAGGAGAGGTAGAATGGGATATGTGAGGAGAGGTAGAATGGGAAGTGTGAGGAGAGGTGGAATGGGACGTGAGAGGAGAGGTAGAATGGGACGTGAGAGGAGAGGTAGAACGGGACGTGTGAGGAGAGGTAGAATGGGATGTGTGAGGGGAGGTAGAATGGGACGTGTGAGGAGAGGTAGAATGGGATGTGTGAGGAGAGGGAGAATGGGATGTGTGAGGAGAGGTAGAATGGGATGTGTGAGGAGAGGGAGAATGGGACGTGTGAGGAGAGGTAGAATGGGATGTGTGAGGAGAGGTAGAATGGGATGTGTGAGGAGAGGTAGAATGGGATATGTGAGGAGAGGTAGAATGGGAAGTGTGAGGAGAGGTAGAATGGGATGTGAGGAGAGGTAGAATGGGACGTGAGGAGAGGTAGAATGGCATGTGTGAGGAGAGGTACAATGGGATGTGTGAGGAGAGGTAGAATGGGATATGTGAGGAGAGGTAGAATGGGAAGTGTGAGGAGAGGTAGAACGGGACGTGAGGAGAGGTAGAATGGAGTGTGTGAGGAGAGGTAGTATGGGATGTGAGGAGAGGTAGAATGGGAGGTGTTAGGAGATGTAGAATGCGATGTGTGAGGAGAGGTAGAATGGGATGTGAGGAGAGGTAGAATGGGACGTGAGGAGAGGTAGAATGGCATGTGTGAGGAGAGGTACAATGGGACGTGAGGACAGGTAGAATGGGATGTGTGAGGAGAGGTAGAATGGGATGTGTGAGAAGAGGTAGAATGGGATGTGTGAGGAGAGGTAGAATGGGATGTGTGAGGAGAGGTAGAATGGGATATGTGAGGAGAGGTAGAATGGGATATGTGAGGAGAGGTAGAATGGGACGTGAGAGGAGAGGTAGAATGGGACGTGAGAGGAGAGGTAGAACGGGACGTGTGAGAAGAGGTAGAATGGGATGTGTGAGGAGAGGTAGAATGGGATGTGAGGAGAGGTAGAATGGGATGTGTGAGGAGAGGTAGAACGGGACGTGAGGAGAGGTAGAATGGAGTGTGTGAGGAGAGGTAGTATGGGATGTGAGGAGAGGTAGAATGGGAGGTGTTAGGAGATGTAGAATGCGATGTGTGAGGAGAGGTAGAATGGGATGTGAGGAGAGGTAGAATGGGATGTGAGGAGAGGTAGAATGGGATTTGAGGAGAGGTAGATTGGGATGTGGGAGGAGAGGTAGAATGGGATGTGTGAGGAGAGGTAGAATGGGATGTGTGAGGAGAGGTAGAATGGGATGTGAGAGGAGAGGTAGAATGGGATGTGAGAGGAGAAGTAGAATGGGATGTGTGAGGAGAGGTAGAATGGGATGTGAGAGGAGAGGTAGAATGGGATGTGAGAGGAGAGGAAGAATGGGATGTGTGAGGAGAGGAAGAATGGGATGTGTGAGGAGAGGTAGAATGGGATGTGAGGAGAGGTAGAATGGAACGTGTGAGGGGAGGTAGAATGGGACGTGTGAGGAGAGGTAGAATGGGATGTGTGAGGAGAGGTAGAATGGGGCGTGTGAGGAGGGGTAGAATGGGACGTGTGAGGAGAGGTAGAATGGGATGTGTTAGGAGAGGTAGAATGGGACGTGTGAGGAGAGGTAGAATGGGATGTGTGAGGAGAGGTAGAATGGGACGTGTGAGGAGAGGTAGAATGGGATGTGTGAGTAGAGGTAGAATGGGATGTGAGAGGAGAGGTAGAATGGGATGTGTGAGGAGAGGTAGAATGGGACGTGTGAGGAGAGGTAGAATGGGACGTGTGAGGAGAGGTAGAATGGGATGTGAGGAGAGGTAGAATGGGACGTGTGAGGAGAGGTAGAATGGGACGTGTGAGGAGAGGTAGAATGGGATGTGAGGAGAGGTAGAATGGGACATGTGAGGAGAGGTAGAATGGGACGTGTGAGGAGAGGTAGAATGGGATGTGAGGAGAGGTAGAATGGGACGTGTGAGGAGAGGTCGAATGGGACGTGTGAGGAGAGGTAGAATGGGACATGTGAGAGGAGAGGTAGAATGGGATGTGAGGAGAGGTAGAATGGGATGTGAGGAGAGGTAGAATGGGATGTGTGAGGAGAGGTAGAATGGGATGTGTGAGGAGAGGTAGCATGGGACATGTGAGGAGAGGTAGAATGGGATGTGAGGAGAGGTAGAATGGGATGTGAGGAGAGGTAGAATGGGACGTGAGAGGAGAGGTAGAATGGGACGTGAGAGGAGAGGTAGAATGGGATGTGAGAGGAGAGGTAGAATGGGACGTGAGAGGAGAGGTAGAATGGGACGTGAGAGGAGAGGTAGAATGGGATGTGTGAGGAGAGGTAGAATGGGATGTGTGAGGAGAGGTAGAATGGGATGTGTGAGGAGAGGTAGAATGGGATGTGAGGAGAGGTAGAATGGGATGTGTGAGGAGAGGTAGAATGGGATGTGTGAGGAGAGGTAGAATGGGATGTGGGAGGAGAGGTAGAATGGGATGTGTGAGGAGAGGTAGAATGGGACGTGAGGAGAGGTAGAATGGGATGTGTGAGGAGAGGTAGAATGGGATGTGAGGAGAGGTAGAATGGGACGTGTGAGGAGAGGTAGAATGGGATGTGTGAGGAGAGGTAGAATGGGATGTGTGAGGAGAGGTAGAATGGGACGTGTGAGGAGAGGTAGAATGGGATGTGAGGAGAGGTAGAATGGGATTTGAGGAGAGGTAGATTGGGATGTGGGAGGAGAGGTAGAATGGGATGTGTGAGGAGAGGTAGAATGGGATGTGTGAGGAGAGGTAGAATGGGACGTGTGAGGAGAGGTAGAATGGGATGTGTGAGGAGAGGTAGAATGGGATGTGTGAGGAGAGGTAGAATGGGATGTGTCAGGAATGGTAGAATGGGATGTGACGAGAGGTAGAATGGGGTGTGTGTGGAGACGTAGAATGGGACGTGAGAGGAGAGGTAGAATGGGATGTGTGAGGAGAGGTAGAATGGGACGTGAGAGGAGAGGTAGAATGGGATGTGTGCGGAGAGGTAGAATGGGACGTGTGAGGAGAGGTAGAATGGGATGTGAGGAGAGGTAGAATGGGACGTGAGGAGAGGTAGAATGGGATGTGTGAGGAGAGGTAGAACGGGACGTGGGGAGAGGTAGAATGGGGTGTGTGAGGAGAGGTAGTATGGGATGTGAGGAGAGGTAGAATGGGAGGTGTTAGGAGATGTAGAATGCGATGTGTGAGGAGAGGTAGAATGGGATGTGAGGAGAGGTAGAATGGGACGTGTGAGGAGAGGTAGAATGGGATGTGTGAGGAGAAGTAGAATGGGATGTGAGGAGAGGTAGAATGGGATGTGTGAGGATAGGTTGAATGGGAAGTGTGAGGAGAGGTAGAATGGGACGTATGAGGAGAGGTAGAATGGGATGTATGAGGAGAGGTAGAATGGGAAGTGTGAGGAGATGTAGAATGGGACGTGAGAGGAGAGGTAGAATGGGATGTGTGAGGAGAGGTTGAATGGGATGCGAGAGGAGAGGTAGAATGGGATGTGTGAGGAGAGGTAGAATGGGATGTGTGAGGAGAGGTAGAATGGGAAGTGTGAGGAGAGGTAGAATGGGACGTGAGAGGAGAGGTAGAATGGGACGTGTGAGGAGAGGTAGAATGGGATGTGTGAGGAGAGGTAGAATGGGACGTGTGAGGAGAGGTAGAATGGGATGTGTGAGGAGAGCTAGAATGGGATGTGTGAGGAGAGGTAGAATTGGATGTGTCAGGAATGGTAGAATGGGATGTGAGGAGAGGTAGAATGGGGTGTGTGTGGAGACGTAGAATGGGACGTGAGAGGAGAGGTAGAATGGGATGTGTGAGGAGAGGTAGAATGGGATGTGTGAGGAGAGGTAGAATGGGACGTGTGAGGAGAGGTAGAAAGGGATGTGTGAGGAGAGGTAGAATGGGATGTGTGAGGAGAGGTAGAATGGGATGTGTGAGGAGATTTAGAATGGGACGTGTGAGGAGAGGTAGAATGGGGTGTGTGAGGAGAGGTAGAATGGGATTTGTGAGGAGAGGTAGAATGGGACGTGTGAGGAGAGGTAGAATGGGATGTGTGAGGAGAGGTAGAATGGGAAGTGTGAGGAGAGGTAGAATGGGATGTGTGAGGGGAGGGAGAATGGGATGTGTGAGGAGAGGTAGAATGGGATGTGTGAGGAGAGGGAGAATGGGATGTGTGAGGAGAGGTAGAATGGGACGTGTGAGGAGAGGTAGAATGGGACATGTGAGGAGAGGTAGAATGGGATGTGTGAGGAGAGGTAGAATGGGATGTGTGAGGAGAGGTAGAATGGGATGTGAGAGGAGAGGTAGAATGGGATGTGTGAGGAGAGGAAGAATGGGATGTGTGGGGAGAGGTAGAATGGGATGTGAGGGAGGTAGAATGGGACGTGTGAGGAGAGGTAGAATAGGACGTGTGTAGAGAGGTAGAATGGGATGTGTGAGGAGAGGTAGAATGGGGCGTGTGAGGAGAGGTAGAATGGGACGTGTGAGGAGAGGTAGAATGGGATGTGTGAGGAGAGGTAGAATGGGACGTGTGAGGAGAGGTAGAATGGGATGTGTGAGGAGAGGTAGAATGGGACGTGTGAGGAGAGGTAGAATGGGATGTGTGAGTAGAGGGAGAATGGGATGTGAGAGGAGAGGTAGAATGGGATGTGTGAGGAGAGGTAGAATGGGACGTGTGAGGAGAGGTAGAATGGGACGTGTGAGGAGAGGTAGAATGGGATGTGAGGAGAGGTAGAATGGGACGTGTGAGGAGAGGTAGAATGGGACGTGTGAGGAGAGGTAGAATGGGATGTGAGGAGAGGTAGAATGGGACATGTGAGGAGAGGTAGAATGGGACGTGTGAGGAGAGGTAGAATGGGATGTGAGGAGAGGTAGAATGGGACGTGTGAGGAGAGGTAGAATGGGACGTGTGAGGAGAGGTAGAATGGGATGTGAGGAGAGGTAGAATGGGACATGTGAGGAGAGGTAGAATGGGACGTGAGAGGAGAGGTAGAATGGGACGTGTGAGGAGAGGTCGAATGGGACGTGTGAGGAGAGGTAGAATGGGACATGTGAGAGGAGAGGTAGAATGGGATGTGAGGAGAGGTAGAATGGGATGTGAGGAGAGGTAGAAAGGGATGTGTGAGGAGAGGTAGAATGGGATGTGTGAGGAGAGGTAGCATGGGACATGTGAGGAGAGGTAGAATGGGATGTGAGGAGAGGTAGAATGGGACGTGTGAGGAGAGGTAGAATGGGATGTGTGAGGAGAGGTAGAATGGGATGTGTCAGGAATGGTAGAATGGGATGTGAGGAGAGGTAGAATGGGGTGTGTGTGGAGACGTAGAATGGGACGTGAGAGGAGAGGTAGAATGGGATGTGTGAGGAGAGGTAGAATGGGACGTGAGAGGAGAGGTAGAATGGGATGTGTGAGGAGAGGTAGAATGGGATGCGAGAGGAGAGGTAGAATGGGATGTGTGAGGAGAGGTAGAATGGGATATGTGAGGAGAGGTAGAATGGGAAGTGTGAGGAGAGGTGGAATGGGACGTGAGAGGAGAGGTAGAATGGGACGTGAGAGGAGAGGTAGAACGGGACGTGTGAGGAGAGGTAGAATGGGATGTGTGAGGGGAGGTAGAATGGGACGTGTGTGGAGAGGTAGAATGGGATGTGAGGAGAGGTAGAATGGGACGTGAGGAGAGGTAGAATGGCATGTGTGAGGAGAGGTACAATGGGACGTGAGGAAAGGTAGAATGGGATGTGTGAGGAGAGGTAGAACGGGACGTGAGGAGAGGTAGAATGGGGTGTGTGAGGAGAGGTAGTATGGGATGTGAGGAGAGTTAGAATGGGAGGTGTTAGGAGATGTAGAATGCGATGTGTGAGGAGAGGTAGAATGGGATGTGAGGAGAGGTAGAATGGGACGTGTGAGGAGAGGTAGAATGGGATGTGTGAGGAATGGTAGAATGGGATGTGACGAGAGGTAGAATGGGATGTGTGAGGAGAGGTAGAATGGGATGTGTGAGGAGAGGTAGAATGGGATGTGTCAGGAATGGTAGAATGGGATGTGACGAGAGGTAGAATGGGGTGTGTGTGGAGACGTAGAATGGGACGTGAGAGGAGAGGTAGAATGGGATGTGTGAGGAGAGGTAGAATGGGACGTGAGAGGAGAGGTAGAATGGGATGTGTGCGGAGAGGTAGAATGGGACGTGTGAGGAGAGGTAGAATGGGATGTGAGGAGAGGTAGAATGGGAGGTGAGGAGAGGTAGAATGGGATGTGTGAGGAGAGGTAGAACGGGACGTGAGGAGAGGTAGAATGGGGTGCGTGAGGAGCGGTAGTATGGGATGTGAGGAGAGGTAGAATGGGAGGTGTTAGGAGATGTAGAATGCGATGTGTGAGGAGAGGTAGAATGGGATGTGAGGAGAGGTAGAATGGGACGTGTGAGGAGAGGTAGAATGGGATGTGTGAGGAGAAGTAGAATGGGATGTGAGGAGAGGTAGAATGGGATGTGTGAGGATAGGTTGAATGGGAAGTGTGAGGAGAGGTAGAATGGGACGTGTGAGGAGAGGTAGAATGGGATGTATGAGGAGAGGTAGAATGGGAAGTGTGAGGAGATGTAGAATGGGACGTGAGAGGAGAGGTAGAATGGGATGTGTGAGGAGAGGTTGAATGGGATGCGAGAGGAGAGGTAGAATGGGATGTGTGAGGAGAGGTAGAATGGGATGTGTGAGGAGAGGTAGAATGGGAAGTGTGAGGAGAGGTAGAATGGGACGTGAGAGGAGAGGTAGAATGGGACGTGTGAGGAGAGGTAGAATGGGATGTGTGAGGAGAGGTAGAATGGGACGTGTGAGGAGAGGTAGAATGGGATGTGTGAGGAGAGCTAGAATGGGATGTGTGAGGAGAGGTAGAATTGGATGTGTCAGGAATGGTAGAATGGGATGTGAGGAGAGGTAGAATGGGGTGTGTGTGGAGACGTAGAATGGGACGTGAGAGGAGAGGTAGAATGGGATGTGTGAGGAGAGGTAGAATGGGATGTGTGAGGAGAGGTAGAATGGGACGTGTGAGGAGAGGTAGAAAGGGATGTGTGAGGAGGGGTAGAATGGGATGTGTGAGGAGAGGTAGAATGGGATGTGTGAGGAGATTTAGAATGGGACGTGTGAGGAGAGGTAGAATGGGGTGTGTGAGGAGAGGTAGAATGGGATTTGTGAGGAGAGGTAGAATGGGACGTGTGAGGAGAGGTAGAATGGGATGTGTGAGGAGAGGTAGAATGGGAAGTGTGAGGAGAGGTAGAATGGGATGTGTGAGGGGAGGGAGAATGGGATGTGTGAGGAGAGGTAGAATGGGATGTGTGAGGAGAGGGAGAATGGGATGTGTGAGGAGAGGTAGAATGGGACGTGTGAGGAGAGGTAGAATGGGACGTGTGAGGAGAGGTAGAATGGGATGTGTGAGGAGAGGTAGAATGGGATGTGTGAGGAGAGGTAGAATGGGATGTGAGAGGAGAGGTAGAATGGGATGTGAGAGGAGAAGTAGAATGGGATGTGTGAGGAGAGGTAGAATGGGATGTGAGAGGAGAGGTAGAATGGGATGTGAGAGGTGAGGTAGAATGGGATGTGTGAGGAGAGGTAGAATGGGATGTGAGGAGAGGTAGAATGGGACGTGTGAGGAGAGGTAGAATGGGATGTGAGAGGAGAAGTAGAATGGGATGTGTGAGGAGAGGTAGAATGGGATGTGAGAGGAGAGGTAGAATGGGATGTGTGAGGAGAGGTAGCATGGGACATGTGAGGAGAGGTAGAATGGGATGTGAGGAGAGGTAGAATGGGACGTGTGAGGAGAGGTAGAATGGGATGTGTGAGGAGAGGTAGAATGGGATGTGTCAGGAATGGTAGAATGGGATGTGAGGAGAGGTAGAATGGGGTGTGTGTGGAGACGTAGAATGGGACGTGAGAGGAGAGGTAGAATGGGATGTGTGAGGAGAGGTAGAATGGGACGTGAGAGGAGAGGTAGAATGGGATGTGTGAGGAGAGGTAGAATGGGATGCGAGAGGAGAGGTAGAATGGGATGTGTGAGGAGAGGTAGAATGGGATATGTGAGGAGAGGTAGAATGGGAAGTGTGAGGAGAGGTGGAATGGGACGTGAGAGGAGAGGTAGAATGGGACGTGAGAGGAGAGGTAGAACGGGACGTGTGAGGAGAGGTAGAATGGGATGTGTGAGGGGAGGTAGAATGGGACGTGTGTGGAGAGGTAGAATGGGATGTGAGGAGAGGTAGAATGGGACGTGAGGAGAGGTAGAATGGCATGTGTGAGGAGAGGTACAATGGGACGTGAGGAAAGGTAGAATGGGATGTGTGAGGAGAGGTAGAACGGGACGTGAGGAGAGGTAGAATGGGGTGTGTGAGGAGAGGTAGTATGGGATGTGAGGAGAGGTAGAATGGGAGGTGTTAGGAGATGTAGAATGCGATGTGTGAGGAGAGGTAGAATGGGATGTGAGGAGAGGTAGAATGGGACGTGTGAGGAGAGGTAGAATGGGATGTGTGAGGAATGGTAGAATGGGATGTGACGAGAGGTAGAATGGGATGTGTGAGGAGAGGTAGAATGGGATGTGTGAGGAGAGGTAGAATGGGATGTGTCAGGAATGGTAGAATGGGATGTGACGAGAGGTAGAATGGGGTGTGTGTGGAGACGTAGAATGGGACGTGAGAGGAGAGGTAGAATGGGATGTGTGAGGAGAGGTAGAATGGGACGTGAGAGGAGAGGTAGAATGGGATGTGTGCGGAGAGGTAGAATGGGACGTGTGAGGAGAGGTAGAATGGGATGTGAGGAGAGGTAGAATGGGACGTGAGGAGAGGTAGAATGGGATGTGTGAGGAGAGGTAGAACGGGACGTGAGGAGAGGTAGAATGGGGTGCGTGAGGAGCGGTAGTATGGGATGTGAGGAGAGGTAGAATGGGAGGTGTTAGGAGATGTAGAATGCGATGTGTGAGGAGAGGTAGAATGGGATGTGAGGAGAGGTAGAATGGGACGTGTGAGGAGAGGTAGAATGGGATGTGTGAGGAGAGGTTGAATGGGATGCGAGAGGAGAGGTAGAATGGGATGTGTGAGGAGAGGTAGAATGGGATGTGTGAGGAGAGGTAGAATGGGAAGTGTGAGGAGAGGTAGAATGGGACGTGAGAGGAGAGGTAGAATGGGACGTGTGAGGAGAGGTAGAATGGGATGTGTGAGGAGAGGTAGAATGGGACGTGTGAGGAGAGGTAGAATGGGATGTGTGAGGAGAGCTAGAATGGGATGTGTGAGGAGAGGTAGAATTGGATGTGTCAGGAATGGTAGAATGGGATGTGAGGAGAGGTAGAATGGGGTGTGTGTGGAGACGTAGAATGGGACGTGAGAGGAGAGGTAGAATGGGATGTGTGAGGAGAGGTAGAATGGGATGTGTGAGGAGAGGTAGAATGGGACGTGTGAGGAGAGGTAGAAAGGGATGTGTGAGGAGAGGTAGAATGGGATGTGTGAGGAGAGGTAGAATGGGATTTGTGAGGAGAGGTAGAATGGGACGTGTGAGGAGAGGTAGAATGGGATGTGTGAGGAGAGGTAGAATGGGAAGTGTGAGGAGAGGTAGAATGGGATGTGTGAGGGGAGGGAGAATGGGATGTGTGAGGAGAGGTAGAATGGGATGTGTGAGGAGAGGGAGAATGGGATGTGTGAGGAGAGGTAGAATGGGACGTGTGAGGAGAGGTAGAATGGGACGTGTGAGGAGAGGTAGAATGGGATGTGTGAGGAGAGGTAGAATGGGATGTGTGAGGAGAGGTAGAATGGGATGTGAGAGGAGAGGTAGAATGGGATGTGAGAGGAGAAGTAGAATGGGATGTGTGAGGAGAGGTAGAATGGGATGTGAGAGGAGAGGTAGAATGGGATGTGAGAGGTGAGGTAGAATGGGATGTGTGAGGAGAGGAAGAATGGGATGTGTGGGGAGAGGTAGAATGGGATGTGAGGGAGGTAGAATGGGACGTGTGAGGAGAGGTAGAATAGGACGTGTGTAGAGAGGTAGAATGGGATGTGTGAGGAGAGGTAGAATGGGGCGTGTGAGGAGAGGTAGAATGGGACGTGTGAGGAGAGGTAGAATGGGATGTGTGAGGAGAGGTAGAATGGGACGTGTGAGGAGAGGTAGAATGGGATGTGTGAGGAGAGGTAGAATGGGACGTGTGAGGAGAGGTAGAATGGGATGTGTGAGTAGAGGGAGAATGGGATGTGAGAGGAGAGGTAGAATGGGATGTGTGAGGAGAGGTAGAATGGGACGTGTGAGGAGAGGTAGAATGGGACGTGTGAGGAGAGGTAGAATGGGATGTGAGGAGAGGTAGAATGGGACGTGTGAGGAGAGGTAGAATGGGACGTGTGAGGAGAGGTAGAATGGGATGTGAGGAGAGGTAGAATGGGACATGTGAGGAGAGGTAGAATGGGACATGTGAGGAGAGGTAGAATGGGATGTGAGGAGAGGTAGAATGGGACGTGTGAGGAGAGGTAGAATGGGACGTGTGAGGAGAGGTAGAATGGGATGTGAGGAGAGGTAGAATGGGACATGTGAGGAGAGGTAGAATGGGACGTGAGAGGAGAGGTAGAATGGGACGTGTGAGGAGAGGTCGAATGGGACGTGTGAGGAGAGGTAGAATGGGACATGTGAGAGGAGAGGTAGAATGGGATGTGAGGAGAGGTAGAATGGGATGTGAGGAGAGGTAGAAAGGGATGTGTGAGGAGAGGTAGAATGGGATGTGTGAGGAGAGGTAGCATGGGACATGTGAGGAGAGGTAGAATGGGATGTGAGGAGAGGTAGAATGGGACGTGTGAGGAGAGGTAGAATGGGATGTGTGAGGAGAGGTAGAATGGGATGTGTCAGGAATGGTAGAATGGGATGTGAGGAGAGGTAGAATGGGGTGTGTGTGGAGACGTAGAATGGGACGTGAGAGGAGAGGTAGAATGGGATGTGTGAGGAGAGGTAGAATGGGACGTGAGAGGAGAGGTAGAATGGGATGTGTGAGGAGAGGTAGAATGGGATGCGAGAGGAGAGGTAGAATGGGATGTGTGAGGAGAGGTAGAATGGGATATGTGAGGAGAGGTAGAATGGGAAGTGTGAGGAGAGGTGGAATGGGACGTGAGAGGAGAGGTAGAATGGGACGTGAGAGGAGAGGTAGAACGGGACGTGTGAGGAGAGGTAGAATGGGATGTGTGAGGGGAGGTAGAATAGGACGTGTGAGGAGAGGTAGAATGGGATGTGAGGAGAGGTAGAATGGGACGTGAGGAGAGGTAGAATGGCATGTGTGAGGAGAGGTACAATGGGACGTGAGGAGAGGTAGAATGGGATGTGTGAGGAGAGGCAGAACGGGACGTGAGGAGAGGTAGAATGGGGTGTGTGAGGAGAGGTAGTATGGGATGTGAGGAGAGGTAGAATGGGAGGTGTTAGGAGATGTAGAATGCGATGTGTGAGGAGAGGTAGAATGGGATGTGAGGAGAGGTAGAATGGGACGTGTGAGGAGAGGTAGAATGGGATGTGTGAGGAGAGGTAGAATGGGATGTGAGGAGAGGTAGAATGGGATGTGTGAGGATAGGTAGAATGGGACGTGAGAGGAGAGGTAGAATGGGACTTGTGAGGAGAGGTAGAATGGGATGTGTGAGGAGAGGTAGAATGGGACGTGTGAGGAGCGGTAGAATGGGATGTGTGAGGAGAGGTAGAATGGGATGTGTGAGGAGAGGTAGAATGGGATGTGTCAGGAATGGTAGAATGGGATGTGAGGAGAGGTAGAATGGGGTGTGTGTGGAGACGTAGAATGGGACGTGAGAGGAGAGGTAGAATGGGATGTGTGAGGAGAGGTAGAATGGGATGTGTGAGGAGAGGAAGAATGGGACGTGTGAGGAGAGGTAGAATGGAATGTGTGAGGAGAGGTAGAATGGGATGTGTGAGGAGAGGGAGAATGGGATGTGTGAGGAGAGGTAGAATGGGGCATGTGAGGAGAGGTAGAATGGGGTGTGTGAGGAGAGGTACAATGGGATGTGTGAGGAGAGGTAGAATGGGACGTGTGAGGAGAGGTAGAATGGGATGTGTGAGGAGAGGTAGAATGGGAAGTGTGAGGAGAGGTAGAATGGGATGTGTGAGGAGAGGGAGAATGGGATGTGTGAGGAGAGGTAGAATGGGATGTGTGAGGAGAGGGAGAATGGGATGTGTGAGGAGAGGTAGAATGGGATGTGTGAGGAGATGTAGAATGGGACGTGTGAGGAGAGGTAGAATGGGATGTGTGAGGAGAGGTAAAATGGGATGTGTGAGGAGAGGTAGAATGGGATGTGAGAGGAGAGGTAGAATGGGATGTGAGAGGAGAAGTAGAATGGGATGTGTGAGGAGAGGTAGAATGGGATGTGAGAGGAGAGGTAGAATGGGATGTGAGAGGAGAGGTAGAATGGGATGTGTGAGGAGAGGAAGAATGGGATGTGTGAGGAGAGGTAGAATGGGATGTGAGGAGAGGTAGAATGGGACGTGTGAGGAGAGGTAGAATGGGACGTGTGAGGAGAGGTAGAATGGGATGTGTGAGGAGAGGTAGAATGGGGCGTGTGAGGAGGGGTAGAATGGGACGTGTGAGGAGAGGTAGAATGGGATGTGTTAGGAGAGGTAGAATGGGACGTGTGAGGAGAGGTAGAATGGGATGTGTGAGGAGAGGTAGAATGGGACGTGTGAGGAGAGGTAGAATGGGATGTGTGAGCAGAGGTAGAATGGGATGTGAGAGGAGAGGTAGAATGGGATGTGTGAGGAGAGGTAGAATGGGACGTGTGAGGAGAGGTAGAATGGGACGTGTGAGGAGAGGTAGAATGGGATGTGAGGAGAGGTAGAATGGGACGTGTGAGGAGAGGTAGAATGGGACGTGTGAGGAGAGGTAGAATGGGATGTGAGGAGAGGTAGAATGGGACATGTGAGGAGAGGTAGAATGGGACGTGTGAGGAGAGGTAGAATGGGATGTGAGGAGAGGTAGAATGGGACGTGTGAGGAGAGGTAGAATGGGACGTGTGAGGAGAGGTAAAATGGGATGTGAGGAGAGGTAGAATGGGACATGTGAGGAGAGGTAGAATGGGACGTGAGAGGAGAGGTAGAATGGGACGTGTGAGGAGAGGTCGAATGGGACGTGTGAGGAGAGGTAGAATGGGACATGTGAGAGGAGAGGTAGAATGGGATGTGAGGAGAGGTAGAATGGGATGTGAGGAGAGGTAGAATGGGATGTGTGAGGAGAGGTAGAATGGGATGTGTGAGGAGAGGTAGCATGGGACTTGTGAGGAGAGGTAGAATGGGATGTGAGGAGAGGTAGAATGGGATGTGAGGAGAGGTAGAATGGGATGTGTGAGGAGAGGTAGAATGGGTTGTGTGAGGGGATGTAGAATGGGATGTGTGAGGAGAGGTAGAATGGGACGTGAGAGGAGAGGTAGAATGGGATGTGAGAGGAGAGGTAGAATGGGACGTGAGAGGAGAGGTAGAATGGGACGTGAGAGGAGAGGTAGAATGGGATGTGTGAGGAGAGGTAGAATGGGATGTGTGAGGAGAGGTAGAATGGGATGTGTGAGGAGAGGTAGAATGGGATGTGAGGAGAGGTAGAATGGGATGTGTGAGGAGAGGTAGAATGGGATGTGTGAGGAGAGGTAGAATGGGATGTGGGAGGAGAGGTAGAATGGGATGTGTGAGGAGAGGTAGAATGGGACGTGAGGAGAGGTAGAATGGGATGTGTGAGGAGAGGTAGAATGGGATGTGAGGAGAGGTAGAATGGGACGTGTGAGGAGAGGTAGAATGGGATGTGTGAGGAGAGGTAGAATGGGATGTGTGAGGAGAGGTAGAATCGGACGTGTGAGGAGAGGTAGAATGGGACGTGTGAGGAGAGGTAGAATGGGATGTGTGAGGAGAGGTAGAATGGGATGTGTGAGGAGAGGTAGAATGGGATGTGAGAGGAGAGGTAGAATGGGATGTGAGAGGAGAAGTAGAATGGGATGTGTGAGGAGAGGTAGAATGGGATGTGAGAGGAGAGGTAGAATGGGATGTGAGAGGTGAGGTAGAATGGGATGTGTGAGGAGAGGAAGAATGGGATGTGTGGGGAGAGGTAGAATGGGATGTGAGGGAGGTAGAATGGGACGTGTGAGGAGAGGTAGAATAGGACGTGTGTAGAGAGGTAGAATGGGATGTGTGAGGAGAGGTAGAATGGGGCGTGTGAGGAGAGGTAGAATGGGACGTGTGAGGAGAGGTAGAATGGGATGTGTGAGGAGAGGTAGAATGGGATGTGAGGAGAGGTAGAATGGGATGTGTGAGGATAGGTAGAATGGGACGTGTGAGGAGAGGTAGAATGGGATGTGAGGAGAGGTAGAATGGGACGTGAGGAGAGGTAGAATGGGATGTGTGAGGAGAGGTACAATGGGACGTGAGGACAGGTAGAATGCGACGTGAGGAGAGGTAGAATGGGATGTGTGAGGAGAGGAACAATGGGACGTGAGGACAGGTAGAATGGGATGTGTGAGCAGAGGTAGAATGGGATGTGTGAGAAGAGGTAGAATGGGATGTGTGAGGAGAGGTAGAATGGGATGTGTGAGGAGATGTAGAATGGGATATGTGAGGAGAGGTAGAATGGGAAGTGTGAGGAGAGGTAGAATGGGACGTGAGAGGAGAGGTAGAATGGGACGTGAGAGGAGAGGTAGAACGGGACGTGTGAGGAGAGGTAGAATGGGATGTGTGAGGGGAGGTAGAATGGGACGTGTGAGGAGAGGTAGAATGGGATGTGAGGAGAGGTAGAATGGGACGTGAGGAGAGGTAGAATGGGATGTGTGAGGAGAGGTACAATGGGACGTGAGGAGAGGTAGAATGGGATGTGTAAGGAGAGGTAGAATGGGATGTGTGAGAAGAGGTAGAATGGGATGTGTGAGGAGAGGTAGAATGGGATGTGAGGAGAGGTAGAATGGGATGTGTGAGGAGAGGTAGAATGGGATGTGAGGAGAGGTAGAATGGGACGTGTGAGGAGAGGTAGAATGGGATGTGTGAGGAGAGGTAGAATGGGATGTGTGACGAGAGATAGAATGGGACGTGTGAGGAGAGGTAGAATGGGATGTGAGGAGAGGTTGAATGGGATTTGAGGAGAGGTAGATTGGGATGTGGGAGGACAGGTAGAATGGGATGTGTGAGGAGAGGTAGAATGGGATGTGTGAGGAGAGGTAGAATGGGACGTGTGAGGAGTGGTAGAATGGGATGAGTGAGGAGAGGTAGAATGGGATGTGTGAGGAGAGGTAGAATGGGATGTGTCAGGAATGGTAGAATGGGATGTGAGGAGAGGTAGAATGGGGTGTGTGTGGAGACGTAGAATGGGACGTGAGAGGAGAGGTAGAATGGGATGTGTGAGGAGAGGTAGAATGGGACGTGAGAGGAGAGGTAGAATGGGATGTGTGAGGAGAGGTAGAATGGGATGCGAGAGGAGAGGTAGAATGGGATGTGTGAGGAGAGGTAGAATGGGATATGTGAGGAGAGGTAGAATGGGAAGTGTGAGGAGAGGTGGAATGGGACGTGAGAGGAGAGGTAGAATGGGACGTGAGAGGAGAGGTAGAATGGGATGTGTGAGGAGAGGTAGAATGGGGCGTGTGAGGAGGGGTAGAATGGGACGTGTGAGGAGAGGTAGAATGGGATGTGTTAGGAGAGGTAGAATGGGACGTGTGAGGAGAGGTAGAATGGGATGTGTGAGGAGAGGTAGAATGGGACGTGTGAGGAGAGGTAGAATGGGATGTGTGAGTAGAGGTAGAATGGGATGTGAGAGGAGAGGTAGAATGGGATGTGTGAGGAGAGGTAGAATGGGATGTGAGAGGAGAGGTAGAATGGGACGTGAGAGGAGAGATAGAATGGGATGTGTGAGGAGAGGTAGAATGGGATGTGTGAGGAGAGGTAGAATGGGATGTGTGAGGAAAGGTAGAATGGGACGTGTGAGGAGAGGTAGAATGGGATGTGAGGAGAGGTAGAATGGGATTTGAGGAGAGGTAGATTGGGATGTGGGAGGAGAGGTAGAATGGGATGTGTGAGGAGAGGTAGAATGGGATGTGTGAGGAGAGGTAGAATGGGACGTGTGAGGAGAGGTAGAATGGGATGTGTGAGGAGAGGTAGAATGGGATGTGTGAGGAGAGGTAGAAAGGGATGTGTCAGGAATGTTAGAATGGGATGTGAGGAGAGGTAGAATGGGGTGTGTGTGGAGACGTAGAATGGGACGTGAGAGGAGAGGTAGAATGGGATGTGTGAGGAGAGGTAGAATGGGACGTTAGAGGAGAGGTAGAATGGGATGTGTGAGGAGAGGTAGAATGGGATGCGAGAGGAGAGGTAGAATGGGATGTGTGAGGAGAGGTAGAATGGGATATGTGAGGAGAGGTAGAATGGGAAGTGTGAGGAGAGGTGGAATGGGACGTGAGAGGAGAGATAGAATGGGACGTGAGAGGAGAGGTAGAACGGGACGTGTGAGGAGAGGTAGAATGGGATGTGTGAGGGGAGGTAGAATGGGACGTGTGAGGAGAGGTAGAATGGGATGTGAGGAGAGGTAGAATGGGACGTGAGGAGAGGTAGAATGGGATGTGTGAGGAGAGGTACAATGGGACGTGAGGACAGGTAGAATGGGAGGTGTGAGGAGAGGTAGAATGGGATGTGTGAGAAGAGGTAGAATGGGATGTATGAGGAGAGGTAGAATGGGATGTGTGAGGAGAGGTAGAATGGGATATGTGAGGAGAGGTAGAATGGGAAGTGTGAGGAGAGGTAGAATGGGACGTGAGAGGAGAGGTAGAATGGGACGTGAGAGGAGAGGTAGAACGGGACGTGTGAGGAGAGGTAGAATGGGATGTGTGAGGGGAGGTAGAATGGGACGTGTGAGGAGAGGTAGAATTGGATGTGAGGAGAGGTAGAATGGGATGTGAGGAGAGGTAGAATGGGATGTGAGGAGAGGTAGAATGGGATGTGTGAGGAGAGGTAGAATGGGATGTGTGAGGGGAGGTAGAATGGGATGCGTGAGGAGAGGTAGAATGGGACGTGAGAGGAGAGGTAGAATCGGATGTGAGAGGAGAGGTAGAATGGGACGTGAGAGGAGAGGTAGAATTGGACGTGAGAGGAGAGGTAGAATGGGATGTGTGAGGAGAGGTAGAATGGGATGTGTGAGGAGAGGTAGAATGGGATGTGTGAGGAGAGGTAGAATGGGATGTGAGGAGAGGTAGAATGGGATGTGTGAGGAGAGGTAGAATGGGATGTGTGAGGAGAGGTACAATGGGATGTGTGAGGAGAGGTAGAATGGGATGTGTGAGGAGAGGTAGAATGGGACGTGAGGAGAGGTAGAATGGGATGTGTGAGGAGAGGTAGAATGGGATGTGAGGAGAGGTAGAATGGGACGTGTGAGGAGAGGTAGAATGGGATGTGTGAGGAGAGGTAGAATGGGATGTGTGAGGAGAGGTAGAATGGGACGTGTGAGGAGAGGTAGAATGGGATGTGAGGAGAGGTAGAATGGGATGTGAGGAGAGGTAGAATGGAACGTGTGAGGGGAGGTAGAATGGGACGTGTGAGGAGAGGTAGAATGGGATGTGTGAGGAGAGGTAGAATGGGGCGTGTGAGGAGGGGTAGAATGGGACGTGTGAGGAGAGGTAGAATGGGATGTGTTAGGAGAGGTAGAATGGGACGTGTGAGGAGAGGTAGAATGGGATGTGTGAGTAGAGGTAGAATGGGATGTGAGAGGAGAGGTAGAATGGGATGTGTGAGGAGAGGTAGAATGGGACGTGTGAGGAGAGGTAGAATGGTACGTGTGAGGAGAGGTAGAATGGGATGTGAGGAGAGGTAGAATGGGACGTGTGAGGAGAGGTAGAATGGGACGTGTGAGGAGAGGTAGAATGGGATGTGAGGAGAGGTAGAATGGGACATGTGAGGAGAGGTAGAATGGGACGTGTGAGGAGAGGTAGAATGGGATGTGTGAGGAGAGGTAGAATGGGATGTGTGAGGAGAGGTAGAATGGGATGTGAGGAGACGTAGAATGGGATGTGTGAGGAGAGGTAGAATGGGATGTGTGAGGAGCGGTAGAATGGGATGTGTGAGGAGAGGTAGAATGGGATGTGTGAGGAGAGGTAGAATGGGACGTGAGGAGAGGTAGAATGGGATGTGTGAGGAGAGGTAGAATGGTATGTGAGGAGAGGTAGAATGGGACGTGTGAGGAGAGGTAGAATGGGATGTGTGAGGAGAGTTAGAATGGGATGTGTCAGGAATGGTAGAATGGGATGTGAGGAGAGGTAGAATGGGGTGTGTGTGGAGACGTAGAATGGGACGTGTGAGGAGAGGTAGAATGGGATGTGTGAGGAGAGGTAGAATGGGATGTGTGAGGAGAGGTAGAATGGGACGTGTGAGGAGAGGTAGAATGGGATGTGTGAGGAGAGGTAGAATGGGATGTGTGAGGAGAGGTAGAATGGGATGTGTGAGGAGAGGTAGAATGGGACGTGTGAGGAGAGGTAGAATGGGATGTGTGAGGAGAGGTAGAATGGGATGTGTGAGGAGAGGTAGAATGGGACCTGTGAGGAGAGGTAGAATGGGATGTGTGAGGAGAGGCAGAATGGGAAGTGTGAGGAGAGGTAGAATGGGATGTGTGAGGAGAGGGAGAATGGGATGTGTGAGGAGAGGTAGAATGGGATGTGTGAGGAGAGGGAGAATGGGACGTGTGAGGAGAGGTAGAATGGGATGTGTGAGGAGAGGTAGATTGGGACGTGTGAGGAGAGGTAGAATGGGATGTGTGAGGAGAGGTAGAATGGGATGTGTGAGGAGAGGTAGAATGGGATGTGAGAGGAGAGGTAGAATGGGATGTGAGAGGAGAAGTAGAATGGGATGTGTGAGGAGAGGTAGAATGGGATGTGAGAGGAGAGGTAGAATGGGATGTGAGAGGAGAGGTAGAATGGGATGCGTGAGGAGAGGAAGAATGGGATGTGTGAGGAGAGGTAGAATGGGATGAGAGGAGAGGTAGAATGGGACGTGTGAGGAGAGGAAGAATGGGACGTGTGAGGAGAGGTAGAATGGGATGTGTGAGGAGAGGTAGAATGGGACGTGTGAGGAGAGGTAGAATGGGATGTGAGGAGAGGTAGAATGGGACGTGTGAGGAGAGGTAGAATGGGACGTGTGAGGAGAGGTAGAATGGGATGTGAGGAGAGGTAGAATGGGATATGTGAGGAGAGGTAGAATGGGACATGAGAGGAGAGGTAGAATGGGACGTGTGAGGAGAGGTAGAATGGGACGTGTGAGGAGAGGTAGAATGGGACATGTGAGAGGAGAGGTAGAATGGGATGTGAGGAGAGGTAGAATGGGATGTGAGGAGAGGTAGAATGGGATCTGTGAGGAGAGGTAGAATCGGATGTGTGAGGAGAGGTAGCATGGGATGTGAGGAGAGGTAGAATGGGATGTGAGGAGAGGTAGAATGGGATGGGTGAGGAGAGGTAGAATGGGATGTGTGAGGGGAGGTAGAATGGGATGTGTCAGGAGAGGTAGAATGGGAAGTGAGAGGAGAGGTAGAATGGGATGTGAGAGGAGAGTTAGAATGGGACGTGAGAGGAGAGGTAGAATGGGACGTGAGAGGAGAGGTAGAATGGGATGTGTGAGGAGAGGTAGAATGGGATGTGTGAGGAGAGGTAGAATGGGATGTGTGAGGAGAGGCAGAATGGGATGTGTGAGGAGAGGTAGAATGGGACGTGTGAGGAGAGGTAGAATGGGATGTGTGAGGAGAGGTAGAATGGGATGTGTGAGGTGAGGTAGAATGTGATGTGTCAGGAATCGTAGAATGGGATGTGAGGAGAGGTAGAATGGGGTGTGTGTGGAGACGTAGAATGGGACGTGAGAGGAGAGGTAGAATGGGATGTGTGAGGAGAGGTAGAATGGGATGTGTGAGGAGAGGTAGAATGGGACGTGTGAGGAGAGGTAGAATGGGATGTGTGAGGAGAGGTAGAATGGGATGTGTGAGGAGAGGTAGAATGGGACGTGTGAGGAGAGGTAGAATGGGGTGTGTGGGGAGAGGTAGAATGGGATGTGTGAGGAGAGGTAGAATGGGACCTGTGAGGAGAGGTAGAATGGGATGTGTGAGAAGAGGTAGAATGGGAAGTGTGAGGAGAGGTAGAATGTTATGTGTGAGGAGAGGGAGAATGGGATGTGTGAGGAGAGGTAGAATGGGATGTGTGAGGAGAGGGAGAATGGAATGTGTGAGGAGAGGTAGAATGGGATGTGTGAGGAGAGGTAGATTGGGACGTGTGAGGAGAGGTAGAATGGGATGTGTGAGGAGAGGTAGAATGGGATGTGTGAGGAGAGGTAGAATGGGATGTGAGAGGAGAGGTAGAATGGGATGTGAGAGGAGAAGTAGAATGGGATGTGTGAGGAGAGGTAGAATGGGATGTGAGAGGAGAGGTAGAATGGGCTGTGAGAGGAGAGGTAGAATGGGATGTGTGAGGAGAGGAAGAATGGGATGTGTGAGGAGAGGTAGAATGGGATGAGAGGAGAGGTAGAATGGGACGTGTGAGGAGAGGAAGAATGGGACGTGTGAGGAGAGGTAGAATGGGATGTGTGAGGAGAGGTAGAATGGGACGTGTGAGGAGAGGTAGAATGGGATGTGAGGAGAGGTAGAATGGGACGTGTGAGGAGAGGTAGAATGGGACGTGTGAGGAGAGGTAGAATGGGATGTGAGGAGAGGTAGAATGGGACATGTGAGGAGAGGTAGAATGGGACGTGAGAGGAGAGGTAGAATGGGACGTGTGAGGAGTGGTAGAATGGGACGTGTGAGGAGAGGTAGAATGGGACATGTGAGAGGAGAGGTAGAATGGGATGTGAGGAGAGGTAGAATGGGATGTGAGGAGAGGTAGAATGGGATGTGTGAGGAGAGGTAGAATGGGATGTGTGAGGAGAGGTAGCATGGGATGTGAGGAGAGGTAGAATGGGATGTGAGGAGAGGTAGAATGGGATGTGTGAGGAGAGGTAGAATGGGATGTGTGAGGGGAGGTAGAATGGGATGTGTGAGGAGAGGTAGAATGGGACGTGAGAGGAGAGGTAGAATGGGACGTGAGAGGAGAGTTAGAATGGGACGTGAGAGGAGAGGTAGAATGGGACGTGAGAGGAGAGGTAGAATGGGATGTTTGAGGAGAGGTAGAATGGGATGTGTGAGGAGAGGTAGAATGGGATGTGTGAGGAGAGGCAGAATGGGATGTGAAGAGAGGTAGAATGGGATGTGTGAGGAGAGGTAGAATGGGATGTGTGAGGAGAGGTAGAATGGGATGTGTGAGGAGAGGTAGAATGGGATGTGTGAGGAGAGATAGAATGGGACGTGAGGAGAGGTAGAATGGGATGTGTGAGCAGAGGTAGAATGGGATGTGAGGAGAGGTAGAATGGGACGTGTGAGGAGAGGTAGAATGGGATGTGTGAGGAGAGGTAGAATGGGATGTGTGAGGAGAGGTAGAATGGAAATTGTGAGGAGAGGTAAAATGGGATGTGAGGAGAGGTAGAATGGGATTTGAGGAGAGGTAGAATGGGATGTGGGAGGAGAGGTAGAATGGGATGTGTGAGGAGAGGTAGAATGGGATGTGTGAGGAGAGGTAGAATGCGACGTGTGAGGAGAGGGAGAATGGGATGTGTGAGGAGAGGTAGAATGGGGTGTGAGAGGAGAGGTAGAATGGGATGTGAGGAGAGGTAGAATGGGATGTGGGAGGAGAGGTAGAATGGGATGTGTGAGGAGAGATAGAATGGAATGTGTGAGGAGTGGTAGAATGGGATGTGTGAGGAGAGGTAGAATGGGATGTGTGAGGAGAGGGAGAATGGAATGTGTGAGGAGAGGTAGAATGGGATTTGAGGAGAGGTAGAATGGGATGTGGGAGGAGAGGTAGAATGGGATGTGTGAGGAGAGGTAGAATGGGATGTGTGAGGAGAGGTAGAATGGGATGTGTGAGGAGAGGTAGAATGGGACGTGTGAGGAGAGGGAGAATGGGATGTGTGAGGAGCAGCACGGTGGCATAGTGGTTAGCACTGTTGCCTCACAGCGCCAGGGACCCGGGTTCGAATCCGGCCTCGGGCGACTGTCTGTGTGGAGTTTGCACATTCTCCCCGTGTTTGCGTGGGTTTTCTCCGGGTGCTCCGGTTTCCTCCCACAGTCCAAAGATGTGCGGGTTAGGTTGATTGGCTATGATAAATTGACCCTTAGTGTTAGGGGGATTAAATATGTGGGGTTACGGGGATAGGGTGGGATATGTGTAGGGGTTACGGGTATCGGGTGGCATATGTGTCGGTGCAGGCTCGATGGGCCGAAATGGCCTCTATCTGCACTGTGGGGTTTCTGTGATTTCTGTGAATGGGACATGTGAGGAGAGGTAGAATGGGACGTGAGGAGAGGTAGAATGGGACGTGAGGAGAGGTAGAATGGGAGGTGTGAGGAGAGGTAGAGTGGGATGTGAGGAGAGGTAGAATGGGATGTGTGAGGGGAGGCAGAATGGGATGTGAGAGGAGAGGTAGAATGGGACGTGTGAGGAGAGGTAGAATGGGATGTGAGAGGAGAGGTAGAATGGGATGTGAGGAGAGGTAGAATGGGACGTGTGAGGAGAGGGAGAATGGGATGTGAGAGGAGAGGTAGAATGGGATATTAGAGGAGAGGTAGAATGGGACGTGTGAGGAGAGGTAGAATGGCATGTGAGAGCAGAGGTAGAATGGGACATGAGAGGAGAGGTAGAATGGGATGTGAGGAGAGGTAGAATGGGACGTGAGAGGAGAGGTAGAATGGGATATGAGGAGAGGTAGAATGGGATGTGTGAGGAGAGGTAGAATGGGATGTGAGGAGAGGTAGAATGGGATGTGTGAGGAGAGGTAGAATGGGATGTGAGAGGAGAGGTAGAATGGGATGTGAGGAGAGGTAGAATGGGACGTGTGAGGAGAGGTAGAATGGGATGTGTGAGGAGAGGTAGAATGGGACGTGTGAGGAGAGGTAGAATGGGATGTGTGAGGGGAGGTAGAATGGGACGTGTGAGGAGAGGTAGAATGGGATGTGAGGAGAGGTAGAATGGGACGTGAGGAGAGGTAGAATGGGATGTGTGAGGAGAGGTACAATGGGACGTGAGGAGAGGTAGAATGGGATGTGTGAGGAGAGGTAGAATGGGATGTGTGAGAAGAGGTAGAATGGGATGTGTGAGGAGAGGTAGAATGGGATGTGAGGAGAGGTAGAATGGGATGTGTGAGGAGAGGTAGAATGGGACGTGAGGAAAGGTAGAATGGGGTGTGTGAGGAGAGGTAGTATGGGATGTGAGGAGAGGTAGAATGGGAGATGTTAGGAGATGTAGAATGTGATGTGTGAGGAGAGGTAGAATGGGATGTGAGGAGAGGTAGAATGGGACGTGTAAGGAGAGGTAGAATGGGATGTGTGAGGAGAGGTAGAATGGGATGTGAGGAGAGGTAGAATGGGATGTGTGAGGATAGGTAGAATGGGAAGTGTGAGGAGAGGTAGAATGGGACGTGTGAGGAGAGGTAGAATGGGATGTGTGAGGATAGGTAGAATGGGAAGTGTGAGGAGATGTAGAATGGGACGTGAGAGGAGAGGTAGAATGGGATGTGTGAGGAGAGGTAGAATGGGATGCGAGAGGAGAGGTAGAATGGGATGTGTGAGGAGAGGTAGAATGGGATATGTGAGGAGGGGTAGAATGGGAAGTGTGAGGAGAGGCAGAATGGGACGTGAGAGGAGAGGTAGAATGGGACGTGTGAGGAGAGGAAGAATGGGATGTGTGAGGAGAGGTAGAATGGGACGTGTGAGGAGAGGTAGAATGGGATGTGTGAGGAGAGGTAGAATGGGATGTGTCAGGAATGGTAGAATGGGATGTGAGGAGAGGTAGAATGGGATTTGAGGAGAGGTAGAATGGGATGTGGGAGGAGAGGTAGAATGGGATGTGTGAGGAGAGGTAGAATGGGATGTGTGAGGAGAGGTAGAATGCGACGTGTGAGGAGAGGGAGAATGGGATGTGTGAGGAGAGGTAGAATGGGGTGTGAGAGGAGAGGTAGAATGGGATGTGAGGAGAGCTAGAATGGGATGTGGGAGGAGAGGTAGAATGGGATGTGTGAGGAGAGATAGAATGGAATGTGTGAGGAGTGGTAGAATGGGATGTGTGAGGAGAGGTAGAATGGGATGTGTGAGGAGAGGGAGAATGGAATGTGTGAGGAGAGGTAGAATGGGATTTGAGGAGAGGTAGAATGGGATGTGGGAGGAGAGGTAGAATGGGATGTGTGAGGAGAGGTAGAATGGGATGTGTGAGGAGAGGTAGAATGGGATGTGTGAGGAGAGGTAGAATGGGACGTGTGAGGAGAGGGAGAATGGGATGTGTGAGGAGCAGCACGGTGGCATAGTGGTTAGCACTGTTGCCTCACAGCGCCAGGGACCCGGGTTCGAATCCGGCCTCGGGCGACTGTCTGTGTGGAGTTTGCACATTCTCCCCGTGTTTGCGTGGGTTTTCTCCGGGTGCTCCGGTTTCCTCCCACAGTCCAAAGATGTGCGGGTTAGGTTGATTGGCTATGATAAATTGACCCTTAGTGTTAGGGGGATTAAATATGTGGGGTTACGGGGATAGGGTGGGATATGTGTAGGGGTTACGGGTATCGGGTGGCATATGTGTCGGTGCAGGCTCGATGGGCCGAAATGGCCTCTATCTGCACTGTGGGGTTTCTGTGATTTCTGTGAATGGGACATGTGAGGAGAGGTAGAATGGGACGTGAGGAGAGGTAGAATGGGACGTGAGGAGAGGTAGAATGGGAGGTGTGAGGAGAGGTAGAGTGGGATGTGAGGAGAGGTAGAATGGGATGTGTGAGGGGAGGCAGAATGGGATGTGAGAGGAGAGGTAGAATGGGACGTGTGAGGAGAGGTAGAATGGGATGTGAGAGGAGAGGTAGAATGGGATGTGAGGAGAGGTAGAATGGGACGTGTGAGGAGAGGGAGAATGGGATGTGAGAGGAGAGGTAGAATGGGATATTAGAGGAGAGGTAGAATGGGACGTGTGAGGAGAGGTAGAATGGCATGTGAGAGCAGAGGTAGAATGGGACATGAGAGGAGAGGTAGAATGGGATGTGAGGAGAGGTAGAATGGGACGTGAGAGGAGAGGTAGAATGGGATATGAGGAGAGGTAGAATGGGATGTGTGAGGAGAGGTAGAATGGGATGTGAGGAGAGGTAGAATGGGATGTGTGAGGAGAGGTAGAATGGGATGTGAGAGGAGAGGTAGAATGGGATGTGTGAAGAGAGGTAGAATGGGATGTGTGAGGAGAGGTAGAATGGGACGTGTGAGGAGAGGTAGAATGGGACGTGTGAGGAGAGGTAGAATGGGATGTGTGAGGAGAGGTAGAATGGGACGTGTGAGGAGAGGTAGAATGGGATGTGTGAGGAGAGGTAGAATGGGACGTGTGAGGAGAGGTAGAATGGGATGTGTGAGTAGAGGTAGAATGGGATGTGAGAGGAGAGGTAGAATGGGATGTGTGAGGAGAGGTAGAATGGGACGTGTGAGGAGAGGTAGAATGGGATGTGTGAGGAGAGGTAGAATGGGACGTGTGAGGAGAGGTAGAATGGGATGTGTGAGGGGAGGTAGAATGGGACGTGTGAGGAGAGGTAGAATGGGATGTGAGGAGAGGTAGAATGGGACGTGAGGAGAGGTAGAATGGGATGTGTGAGGAGAGGTACAATGGGACGTGAGGAGAGGTAGAATGGGATGTGTGAGGAGAGGTAGAATGGGATGTGTGAGAAGAGGTAGAATGGGATGTGTGAGGAGAGGTAGAATGGGATGTGAGGAGAGGTAGAATGGGATGTGTGAGGAGAGGTAGAATGGGACGTGAGGAAAGGTAGAATGGGGTGTGTGAGGAGAGGTAGTATGGGATGTGAGGAGAGGTAGAATGGGAGATGTTAGGAGATGTAGAATGTGATGTGTGAGGAGAGGTAGAATGGGATGTGAGGAGAGGTAGAATGGGACGTGTAAGGAGAGGTAGAATGGGATGTGTGAGGAGAGGTAGAATGGGATGTGAGGAGAGGTAGAATGGGATGTGTGAGGATAGGTAGAATGGGAAGTGTGAGGAGAGGTAGAATGGGACGTGTGAGGAGAGGTAGAATGGGATGTGTGAGGATAGGTAGAATGGGAAGTGTGAGGAGATGTAGAATGGGACGTGAGAGGAGAGGTAGAATGGGATGTGTGAGGAGAGGTAGAATGGGATGGGAGAGGAGAGGTAGAATGGGATGTGTGAGGAGAGGTAGAATGGGATATGTGAGGAGGGGTAGAATGGGAAGTGTGAGGAGAGGCAGAATGGGACGTGAGAGGAGAGGTAGAATGGGACGTGTGAGGAGAGGAAGAATGGGATGTGTGAGGAGAGGTAGAATGGGACGTGTGAGGAGAGGTAGAATGGGATGTGTGAGGAGAGGTAGAATGGGATGTGTCAGGAATGGTAGAATGGGATGTGAGGAGAGGTAGAATGGGGTGTGTGTGGAGACGTAGAATGGGACGTGAGAGGAGAGGTAGAATGGGATGTGTGAGGAGAGGTAGAAGGGGACGTGTGAGGAGAGGTAGAATGGGATGTGTGAGGAGAGGTAGAATGGGATGTGTGAGGAGAGGTAGAATGGGATGTGTGAGGAGAGGTAGAATGGGACGTGTGAGGAGAGGTAGAATGGGGTGTGTGGGGAGAGGTAGAATGGGATGTGTGAGGAGAAGTAGAATGGGACCTGTGAGGAGAGGTAGAATGGGATGTGTGAGGAGAGGTAGAATGGGAAGTGTGAGGAGAGGTAGAATGGGATGTGTGAGGAGAGGGAGAATGGGATGTGTGAGGAGAGGTAGAATGGGATGTGTGAGGAGAGGGAGAATGGGATGTGTGAGGAGAGGTAGAATGGGACGTGTGAGGAGAGGTAGAATGGGATGTGTGAGGAGAGGTAGAATGGGATGCGAGAGGAGAGGTAGAATGGGATGTGTGAGGAGAGGTAGAATGGGATGTGTGAGGAGAGGTAGAATGGGACGTGTGAGGAGAGGTAGAATGGGATGTGTGAGGAGAGGTAGAATGGGATGTGTGAGGAGAGGTAGAATGGGATGTGTGAGGAGAGGTAGAATGGGATGTGTGAGGAGAGGTAGAATGGGATGTGTGAGGAGAGGTAGAATGGGACCTGTGAGGAGAGGTAGAATGGGATGTGAGAGGAGAGGTAGAATGGGATGTGAGAGGAGAAGTAGAATGGGATGTGTGAGGAGAGGTAGAATGGGATGTGAGAGGAGAGGTAGAATGGGATGTGAGAGGAGAGGTAGAATGGGATGTGTGAGGAGAGGTAGAATGGGATGAGAGGAGAGGTAGAATGGGACGTGTGAGGAGAGGAAGAATGGGACGTGTGAGGAGAAGTAGAATGGGATGTGTGAGGAGAGGTAGAATGGGACGTGTGAGGAGAGGTAGAATGGGATGTGAGGAGAGGTAGAATGGGACGTGTGAGGAGAGGTAGAATGGGACGTGTGAGGAGAGGTAGAATGGGATGTGAGGAGAGGTAGAATGGGACATGTGAGGAGAGGTAGAATGGGACGTGAGAGGAGAGGTAGAATGGGACGTGTGAGGAGAGGTAGAATGGGACGTGTGAGGAGAGGTAGAATGGGACATGTGAGAGGAGAGGTAGAATGGGATGTGAGGAGAGGTAGAATGGGATGTGAGGAGAGGTAGAATGGGATGTGTGAGGAGAGGTAGAATCGGATGTGTGAGGAGAGGTAGCATGGGATGTGAGGAGAGGTAGAATGGGATGTGAGGAGAGGTAGAATGGGATGTGTGAGGAGAGGTAGAATGGGATGTGTGAGGGGAGGTAGAATGGGATGTGTGAGGAGAGGTAGAATGGGACGTGAGAGGAGAGGTAGAATGGGATGTGAGAGGAGAGTTAGAATGGGACGTGAGAGGAGAGGTAGAATGGGACGTGAGAGGAGAGGTAGAATGGGATGTGTGAGGAGAGGTAGAATGGGATGTGTGAGGAGAGGTAGAATGGGATGTGTGAGGAGAGGCAGAATGGGACGTGTGAGGAGAGGTAGAATGGGATGTGTGAGGAGAGGTAGAATGGGATGTGTGAGGAGAGGTAGAATGGGATGTGTCAGGAATGGTAGAATGGGATGTGAGGAGAGGTAGAATGGGGTGTGTGTGGAGACGTAGAATGGGACGTGAGAGGAGAGGTAGAATGGGATGTGTGAGGAGAGGTAGAATGGGATGTGTGAGGAGAGGTAGAATGGGACGTGTGAGGAGAGGTAGAATGGGATGTGTGAGGAGAGGTAGAATGGGATGTGTGAGGAGAGGTAGAATGGGATGTGTGAGGAGAGGTAGAATGGGACGTGTGAGGAGAGGTAGAATGGGGTGTGTGGGGAGAGGTAGAATGGGATGTGTGAGGAGAGGTAGAATGGGACCTGTGAGGAGAGGTAGAATGGGATGTGTGAGGAGAGGTAGAATGGGAAGTGTGAGGAGAGGTAGAATGGGATGTGTGAGGAGAGGGAGAATGTGATGTGTGAGGAGAGGTAGAATGGGATGTGTGAGGAGAGGGAGAATGGAATGTGTGAGGAGAGGTAGAATGGGATGTGTGAGGAGAGGTAGATTGGGACGTGTGAGGAGAGGTAGAATGGGATGTGTGAGGAGAGGTAGAATGGGATGTGTGAGGAGAGGTAGAATGGGATGTGAGAGGAGAGGTAGAATGGGATGTGAGAGGAGAAGTAGAATGGGATGTGTGAGGAGAGGTAGAATGGGATGTGAGAGGAGAGGTAGAATGGGCTGTGAGAGGAGAGGTAGAATGGGATGTGTGAGGAGAGGAAGAATGGGATGTGTGAGGAGAGGTAGAATGGGATGAGAGGAGAGGTAGAATGGGACGTGTGAGGAGAGGAAGAATGGGACGTGTGAGGAGAGGTAGAATGGGATGTGTGAGGAGAGGTAGAATGGGACGTGTGAGGAGAGGTAGAATGGGATGTGAGGAGAGGTAGAATGGGACGTGTGAGGAGAGGTAGAATGGGACGTGTGAGGAGAGGTAGAATGGGATGTGAGGAGAGGTAGAATGGGACATGTGAGGAGAGGTAGAATGGGACGTGAGAGGAGAGGTAGAATGGGACGTGTGAGGAGTGGTAGAATGGGACGTGTGAGGAGAGGTAGAATGGGACATGTGAGAGGAGAGGTAGAATGGGATGTGAGGAGAGGTAGAATGGGATGTGAGGAGAGGTAGAATGGGATGTGTGAGGAGAGGTAGAATGGGATGTGTGAGGAGAGGTAGCATGGGATGTGAGGAGAGGTAGAATGGGATGTGAGGAGAGGTAGAATGGGATGTGTGAGGAGAGGTAGAATGGGATGTGTGAGGGGAGGTAGAATGGGATGTGTGAGGAGAGGTAGAATGGGACGTGAGAGGAGAGGTAGAATGGGATGTGAGAGGAGAGTTAGAATGGGACGTGAGAGGAGAGGTAGAATGGGACGTGAGAGGAGAGGTAGAATGGGATGTTTGAGGAGAGGTAGAATGGGATGTGTGAGGAGAGGTAGAATGGGATGTGTGAGGAGAGGCAGAATGGGATGTGAGGAGAGGTAGAATGGGATGTGTGAGGAGAGGTAGAATGGGATGTGTGAGGAGAGGTAGAATGGGATGTGTGAGGAGAGGTAGAATGGGATGTGTGAGGAGAGATAGAATGGGACGTGAGGAGAGGTAGAATGGGATGTGTGAGGAGAGGTAGAATGGGATGTGAGGAGAGGTAGAATGGGACGTGTGAGGAGAGGTAGAATGGGATGTGTGAGGAGAGGTAGAATGGGATGTGTCAGGAATGGTAGAATGGAATGTGAGGAGAGGTAGAATGGGGTGTGTGTGGAGACGTAGAATGGGACGTGAGAGGAGAGGTAGAATGGGATGTGTGAGGAGAGGTAGAATGGGACGTGTTAGGAGAGGTAGAATGGGACGTGTGAGGAGAGGTAGAATGGGATGTGTGAGGAGAGGAAGAATGGGATGTGTGAGGAGAGGTAGAATGGGATGTTTGAGGAGAGATAGAATGGGATGTGAGGAGAGGTAGAATGGGGTGTGTGGGGAGAGGTAGAATGGGATGTGTGAGGAGAGGTAGAATGGGACGTGTGAGGAGAGGTAGAATGGGATGTGTGAGGAGAGGTAGAATGGGAAGTGTGAGGAGAGGTAGAATGGGATGTGTGAGGAGAGGGAGAATGGGATGTGTGAGGAGAGGTAGAATGGGATGTGTGAGGAGAGGGAGAATGGGATGTGTGAGGAGAGGTAGAATGGGATGTGTGAGGAGAGGTAGAATGGAACGTGTGAGGAGAGGTAGAATGGGATGTGTGAGGAGATGTAGAATGGGATGTGTGAGGAGAGGTAGAATGGGATGTGAGAGGAGAGGTAGAATGGGATGTGTGAGGAGAGGTAGAATGGGACATGTGAGGAGAGGTAGAATGGGATGTGTGAGGAGAGGTAGAATGGGATGTGTGAGGAGAGGTCGAATGGGATGTGTGAGGAGAGGTAGAGTGGGATGTGAGGAGAGGTAGAATGGGATGTGTGAGGGGAGCCGGAATGGGATGTGAGGAGAGGTAGAATGGGATGTATGAGAGAGGTAGAATGGGATATGAGAGCAGAGGTAGAATGGGATGTGAGAGGAGAGGTAGAATGGGATGTGAGAGGAGAGGTAGAATGGGACGTGTGAGGAGAGGTAGAATGGGATGTGAGAGGAGAGGTAGAATGGGATGTGAGGAGAGGTAGAATGGGACGTGTGAGGAGAGGTAGAATGGGATGTGAGAGGAGAGGTTGAATGGGATATGAGAGGAGAGGTAGAATGGGACGTGTGAGGAGAGGTAGAATGGGATGTGAGAGCAGAGGTAGAATGGGACATGAGAGGAGAGGTAGAATGGGATGTGAGGAGAGGTAGAATGGGACGTGAGAGGAGAGGTAGAATGGGATATGAGGAGAGGTAGAATGGGATGTGTGAGGAGAGGTAGAATGGGATGTGAGGGGAGGTAGAATGGGATGTGTGAGGAGAGGTAGAATGGGATGTGAGAGGAGAGGTAGAATGGGATATGAGGAGAGGTAGAATGGGATGTGTGAGGAGAGGTAGAACGGGACGTGAGGAGAGGTAGAATGGGGTGCGTGAGGAGCGGTAGTATGGGATGTGAGGAGAGGTAGAATGGGAGGTGTTAGGAGATGTAGAATGCGATGTGTGAGGAGAGGTAGAATGGGATGTGAGGAGAGGTAGAATGGGACGTGTGAGGAGAGGTAGAATGGGATGTGTGAGGAGAGGTAGAATGGGACGTGTGAGGAGAGGTAGAAAGGGATGTGTGAGGAGAGGTAGAATGGGATGTGTGAGGAGAGGTAGAATGGGATGTGTGAGGAGATTTAGAATGGGATGTGAGGAGAGGTAGAATGGGGTGTGTGAGGATAGGTTGAATGGGAAGTGTGAGGAGAGGTAGAATGGGACGTGTGAGGAGAGGTAGAATGGGATGTATGAGGAGAGGTAGAATGGGAAGTGTGAGGAGATGTAGAATGGGACGTGAGAGGAGAGGTAGAATGGGATGTGTGAGGAGAGGTTGAATGGGATGCGAGAGGAGAGGTAGAATGGGATGTGTGAGGAGAGGTAGAATGGGATGTGTGAGGAGAGGTAGAATGGGAAGTGTGAGGAGAGGTAGAATGGGACGTGAGAGGAGAGGTAGAATGGGACGTGTGAGGAGAGGTAGAATGGGATGTGTGAGGAGAGGTAGAATGGGACGTGTGAGGAGAGGTAGAATGGGATGTGTGAGGAGAGCTAGAATGGGATGTGTGAGGAGAGGTAGAATTTGATGTGTCAGGAATGGTAGAATGGGATGTGAGGAGAGGTAGAATGGGGTGTGTGTGGAGACGTAGAATGGGACGTGAGAGGAGAGGTAGAATGGGATGTGTGAGGAGAGGTAGAATGGGATGTGTGAGGAGAGGTAGAATGGGACGTGTGAGGAGAGGTAGAAAGGGATGTGTGAGGAGAGGTAGAATGGGATGTGTGAGGAGAGGTAGAATGGGATGTGTGAGGAGATTTAGAATGGGACGTGTGAGGAGAGGTAGAATGGGGTGTGTGAGGAGAGGTAGAATGGGATTTGTGAGGAGAGGTAGAATGGGACGTGTGAGGAGAGGTAGAATGGGATGTGTGAGGAGAGGTAGAATGGGAAGTGTGAGGAGAGGTAGAATGGGATGTGTGAGGGGAGGGAGAATGGGATGTGTGAGGAGAGGTAGAATGGGATGTGTGAGGAGAGGGAGAATGGGATGTGTGAGGAGAGGGAGAATGGGACGTGTGAGGAGAGGTAGAATGGGACGTGTGAGGAGAGGTAGAATGGGATGTGTGAGGAGAGGTAGAATGGGATGTGTGAGGAGAGGTAGAATGGGATGTGAGAGGAGAGGTAGAATGGGATGTGAGAGGAGAAGTAGAATGGGATGTGTGAGGAGAGTTAGAATGGGATGTGAGAGGAGAGGTAGAATGGGATGTGAGAGGAGAGGTAGAATGGGATGTGAGAGGTGAGGTAGAATGGGACGTGAGAGGAGAGGTAGAACGGGACGTGTGAGGAGAGGTAGAATGGGATGTGTGAGGGGAGGTAGAATGGGACGTGTGAGGAGAGGTAGAATGGGATGTGAGGAGAGGTAGAATGGGACGTGAGGAGAGGTAGAATGGGATGTGTGAGGAGAGGTACAATGGGACGTGAGGAGAGGTAGAATGGGATGTGTAAGGAGAGGTAGAATGGGATGTGTGAGAAGAGGTAGAATGGGATGTGTGAGGAGAGGTAGAATGGGATGTGAGGAGAGGTAGAATGGGATGTGTGAGGAGAGGTAGAATGGGATGTGAGGAGAGGTAGAATGGGACGTGTGAGGAGAGGTAGAATGGGATGTGTGAGGAGAGGTTGAATGGGATGTGTGACGAGAGATAGAATGGGACGTGTGAGGAGAGGTAGAATGGGATGTGAGGAGAGGTTGAATGGGATTTGAGGAGAGGTAGATTGGGATGTGGGAGGAGAGGTAGAATGGGATGTGTGAGGAGAGGTAGAATGGGATGTGTGAGGAGAGGTAGAATGGGACGTGTGAGGAGTGGTAGAATGGGATGAGTGAGGAGAGGTAGAATGGGATGTGTGAGGAGAGGTAGAATGGGATGTGTCAGGAATGGTAGAATGGGATGTGAGGAGAGGTAGAATGGGGTGTGTGTGGAGACGTAGAATGGGACGTGAGAGGAGAGGTAGAATGGGATGTGTGAGGAGAGGTAGAATGGGACGTGAGAGGAGAGGTAGAATGGGATGTGTGAGGAGAGGTAGAATGGGATGCGAGAGGAGAGGTAGAATGGGATGTGTGAGGAGAGGTAGAATGGGATATGTGAGGAGAGGTAGAATGGGAAGTGTGAGGAGAGGTGGAATGGGACGTGAGAGGAGAGGTAGAATGGGACGTGAGAGGAGAGGTAGAACGGGACGTGTGAGGAGAGGTAGAATGGGATGTGTGAGGGGAGGTAGAATGGGACGTGTGAGGAGAGGTAGAATGGGATGTGAGGAGAGGTAGAATGGGACGTGAGGAGAGGTAGAATGGCATGTGTGAGGAGAGGTACAATGGGACGTGAGGACAGGTAGAATGGGATGTGTGAGGAGAGGTAGAATGGGATGTGTGAGAAGAGGTAGAATGGGATGTGTGAGGAGAGGTAGAATGGGATGTGTGAGGAGAGGTAGAATGGGATATGTGAGGAGAGGTAGAATGGGATATGTGAGGAGAGGTAGAATGGGACGTGAGAGGAGAGGTAGAATGGGACGTGAGAGGAGAGGTAGAACGGGACGTGTGAGAAGAGGTAGAATGGGATGTGTGAGGAGAGGTAGAATGGGATGTGAGGAGAGGTAGAATGGGATGTGTGAGGAGAGGTAGAACGGGACGTGAGGAGAGGTAGAATGGAGTGTGTGAGGAGAGGTAGTATGGGATGTGAGGAGAGGTAGAATGGGAGGTGTTAGGAGATGTAGAATGCGATGTGTGAGGAGAGGTAGAATGGGATGTGAGGAGAGGTAGAATGGGATGTGAGGAGAGGTAGAATGGGATTTGAGGAGAGGTAGATTGGGATGTGGGAGGAGAGGTAGAATGGGATGTGTGAGGAGAGGTAGAATGGGATGTGTGAGGAGAGGTAGAATGGGATGTGAGAGGAGAGGTAGAATGGGATGTGAGAGGAGAAGTAGAATGGGATGTGTGAGGAGAGGTAGAATGGGATGTGAGAGGAGAGGTAGAATGGGATGTGAGAGGAGAGGAAGAATGGGATGTGTGAGGAGAGGAAGAATGGGATGTGTGAGGAGAGGTAGAATGGGATGTGAGGAGAGGTAGAATGGAACGTGTGAGGGGAGGTAGAATGGGACGTGTGAGGAGAGGTAGAATGGGATGTGTGAGGAGAGGTAGAATGGGGCGTGTGAGGAGGGGTAGAATGGGACGTGTGAGGAGAGGTAGAATGGGATGTGTTAGGAGAGGTAGAATGGGACGTGTGAGGAGAGGTAGAATGGGATGTGTGAGGAGAGGTAGAATGGGACGTGTGAGGAGAGGTAGAATGGGATGTGTGAGTAGAGGTAGAATGGGATGTGAGAGGAGAGGTAGAATGGGATGTGTGAGGAGAGGTAGAATGGGACGTGTGAGGAGAGGTAGAATGGGACGTGTGAGGAGAGGTAGAATGGGATGTGAGGAGAGGTAGAATGGGACGTGTGAGGAGAGGTAGAATGGGACGTGTGAGGAGAGGTAGAATGGGATGTGAGGAGAGGTAGAATGGGACATGTGAGGAGAGGTAGAATGGGACGTGTGAGGAGAGGTAGAATGGGATGTGAGGAGAGGTAGAATGGGACGTGTGAGGAGAGGTCGAATGGGACGTGTGAGGAGAGGTAGAATGGGACATGTGAGAGGAGAGGTAGAATGGGATGTGAGGAGAGGTAGAATGGGATGTGAGGAGAGGTAGAATGGGATGTGTGAGGAGAATTAGAATGGGATGTGTGAGGAGAGGTAGCATGGGACATGTGAGGAGAGGTAGAATGGGATGTGAGGAGAGGTAGAATGGGATGTGAGGAGAGGTAGAATGGGATGTGTGAGGAGAGGTAGAATGGGATGTGTGAGGGGAGGTAGAATGGGATGTGTGAGGAGAGGTAGAATGGGACGTGAGAGGAGAGGTAGAATGGGATGTGAGAGGAGAGGTAGAATGGGACGTGAGAGGAGAGGTAGAATGGGACGTGAGAGGAGAGGTAGAATGGGATGTGTGAGGAGAGGTAGAATGGGATGTGTGAGGAGAGGTAGAATGGGATGTGTGAGGAGAGGTAGAATGGGATGTGAGGAGAGGTAGAATGGGATGTGTGAGGAGAGGTAGAATGGGATGTGTGAGGAGAGGTAGAATGGGATGTGGGAGGAGAGGTAGAATGGGATGTGTGAGGAGAGGTAGAATGGGACGTGAGGAGAGGTAGAATGGGATGTGTGAGGAGAGGTAGAATGGGATGTGAGGAGAGGTAGAATGGGACGTGTGAGGAGAGGTAGAATGGGATGTGTGAGGAGAGGTAGAATGGGATGTGTGAGGAGAGGTAGAATGGGACGTGTGAGGAGAGGTAGAATGGGATGTGAGGAGAGGTAGAATGGGATTTGAGGAGAGGTAGATTGGGATGTGGGAGGAGAGGTAAAATGGGATGTGTGAGGAGAGGTAGAATGGGATGTGTGAGGAGAGGTAGAATGGGACGTGTGAGGAGAGGTAGAATGGGATGTGTGAGGAGAGGTAGAATGGGATGTGTGAGGAGAGGTAGAATGGGATGTGTCAGGAATGGTAGAATGGGATGTGACGAGAGGTAGAATGGGGTGTGTGTGGAGACGTAGAATGGGACGTGAGAGGAGAGGTAGAATGGGATGTGTGAGGAGAGGTAGAATGGGACGTGAGAGGAGAGGTAGAATGGGATGTGTGCGGAGAGGTAGAATGGGACGTGTGAGGAGAGGTAGAATGGGATGTGAGGAGAGGTAGAATGGGACGTGAGGAGAGGTAGAATGGGATGTGTGAGGAGAGGTAGAACGGGACGTGAGGAGAGGTAGAATGGGGTGTGTGAGGAGAGGTAGTATGGGATGTGAGGAGAGGTAGAATGGGAGGTGTTAGGAGATGTAGAATGCGATGTGTGAGGAGAGGTAGAATGGGATGTGAGGAGAGGTAGAATGGGACGTGTGAGGAGAGGTAGAATGGGATGTGTGAGGAGAAGTAGAATGGGATGTGAGGAGAGGTAGAATGGGATGTGTGAGGATAGGTTGAATGGGAAGTGTGAGGAGAGGTAGAATGGGACGTATGAGGAGAGGTAGAATGGGATGTATGAGGAGAGGTAGAATGGGAAGTGTGAGGAGATGTAGAATGGGACGTGAGAGGAGAGGTAGAATGGGATGTGTGAGGAGAGGTTGAATGGGATGCGAGAGGAGAGGTAGAATGGGATGTGTGAGGAGAGGTAGAATGGGATGTGTGAGGAGAGGTAGAATGGGAAGTGTGAGGAGAGGTAGAATGGGACGTGAGAGGAGAGGTAGAATGGGACGTGTGAGGAGAGGTAGAATGGGATGTGTGCGGAGAGGTAGAATGGGACGTGTGAGGAGAGGTAGAATGGGATGTGTGAGGAGAGCGAGAATGGGATGTGTGAGGAGAGGTAGAATTGGATGTGTCAGGAATGGTAGAATGGGATGTGAGGAGAGGTAGAATGGGGTGTGTGTGGAGACGTAGAATGGGACGTGAGAGGAGAGGTAGAATGGGATGTGTGAGGAGAGGTAGAATGGGATGTGTGAGGAGAGGTAGAATGGGACGTGTGAGGAGAGGTAGAAAGGGATGTGTGAGGAGAGGTAGAATGGGATGTGTGAGGAGAGGTAGAATGGGATGTGTGAGGAGATTTAGAATGGGACGTGTGAGGAGAGGTAGAATGGGGTGTGTGAGGAGAGGTAGAATGGGATTTGTGAGGAGAGGTAGAATGGGACGTGTGAGGAGAGGTAGAATGGGATGTGTGAGGAGAGGTAGAATGGGAAGTGTGAGGAGAGGTAGAATGGGATGTGTGAGGGGAGGGAGAATGGGATGTGTGAGGAGAGGTAGAATGGGATGTGTGAGGAGAGGGAGAATGGGATGTGTGAGGAGAGGTAGAATGGGACGTGTGAGGAGAGGTAGAATGGGACGTGTGAGGAGAGGTAGAATGGGATGTGTGAGGAGAGGTAGAATGGGATGTGTGAGGAGAGGTAGAATGGGATGTGAGAGGAGAGGTAGAATGGGATGTGAGAGGAGAAGTAGAATGGGATGTGTGAGGAGAGGTAGAATGGGATGTGAGAGGAGAGGTAGAATGGGATGTGAGAGGTGAGGTAGAATGGGATGTGTGAGGAGAGGAAGAATGGGATGTGTGGGGAGAGGTAGAATGGGATGTGAGGGAGGTAGAATGGGACGTGTGAGGAGAGGTAGAATAGGACGTGTGTAGAGAGGTAGAATGGGATGTGTGAGGAGAGGTAGAATGGGGCGTGTGAGGAGAGGTAGAATGGGACGTGTGAGGAGAGGTAGAATGGGATGTGTGAGGAGAGGTAGAATGGGACGTGTGAGGAGAGGTAGAATGGGATGTGTGAGGAGAGGTAGAATGGGACGTGTGAGGAGAGGTAGAATGGGATGTGTGAGTAGAGGGAGAATGGGATGTGAGAGGAGAGGTAGAATGGGATGTGTGAGGAGAGGTAGAATGGGACGTGTGAGGAGAGGTAGAATGGGACGTGTGAGGAGAGGTAGAATGGGATGTGAGGAGAGGTAGAATGGGACGTGTGAGGAGAGGTAGAATGGGACGTGTGAGGAGAGGTAGAATGGGATGTGAGGAGAGGTAGAATGGGACATGTGAGGAGAGGTAGAATGGGACGTGTGAGGAGAGGTAGAATGGGATGTGAGGAGAGGTAGAATGGGACGTGTGAGGAGAGGTAGAATGGGACGTGTGAGGAGAGGTAGAATGGGATGTGAGGAGAGGTAGAATGGGACATGTGAGGAGAGGTAGAATGGGACGTGAGAGGAGAGGTAGAATGGGACGTGTGAGGAGAGGTCGAATGGGACGTGTGAGGAGAGGTAGAATGGGACATGTGAGAGGAGAGGTAGAATGGGATGTGAGGAGAGGTAGAATGGGATGTGAGGAGAGGTAGAAAGGGATGTGTGAGGAGAGGTAGAATGGGATGTGTGAGGAGAGGTAGCATGGGACATGTGAGGAGAGGTAGAATGGGATGTGAGGAGAGGTAGAATGGGACGTGTGAGGAGAGGTAGAATGGGATGTGTGAGGAGAGGTAGAATGGGATGTGTCAGGAATGGTAGAATGGGATGTGAGGAGAGGTAGAATGGGGTGTGTGTGGAGACGTAGAATGGGACGTGAGAGGAGAGGTAGAATGGGATGTGTGAGGAGAGGTAGAATGGGACGTGAGAGGAGAGGTAGAATGGGATGTGTGAGGAGAGGTAGAATGGGATGCGAGAGGAGAGGTAGAATGGGATGTGTGAGGAGAGGTAGAATGGGATATGTGAGGAGAGGTAGAATGGGAAGTGTGAGGAGAGGTGGAATGGGACGTGAGAGGAGAGGTAGAATGGGACGTGAGAGGAGAGGTAGAACGGGACGTGTGAGGAGAGGTAGAATGGGATGTGTGAGGGGAGGTAGAATGGGACGTGTGTGGAGAGGTAGAATGGGATGTGAGGAGAGGTAGAATGGGACGTGAGGAGAGGTAGAATGGCATGTGTGAGGAGAGGTACAATGGGACGTGAGGAAAGGTAGAATGGGATGTGTGAGGAGAGGTAGAACGGGACGTGAGGAGAGGTAGAATGGGGTGTGTGAGGAGAGGTAGTATGGGATGTGAGGAGAGGTAGAATGGGAGGTGTTAGGAGATGTAGAATGCGATGTGTGAGGAGAGGTAGAATGGGATGTGAGGAGAGGTAGAATGGGACGTGTGAGGAGAGGTAGAATGGGATGTGTGAGGAATGGTAGAATGGGATGTGACGAGAGGTAGAATGGGATGTGTGAGGAGAGGTAGAATGGGATGTGTGAGGAGAGGTAGAATGGGATGTGTCAGGAATGGTAGAATGGGATGTGACGAGAGGTAGAATGGGGTGTGTGTGGAGACGTAGAATGGGACGTGAGAGGAGAGGTAGAATGGGATGTGTGAGGAGAGGTAGAATGGGACGTGAGAGGAGAGGTAGAATGGGATGTGTGCGGAGAGGTAGAATGGGACGTGTGAGGAGAGGTAGAATGGGATGTGAGGAGAGGTAGAATGGGACGTGAGGAGAGGTAGAATGGGATGTGTGAGGAGAGGTAGAACGGGACGTGAGGAGAGGTAGAATGGGGTGCGTGAGGAGCGGTAGTATGGGATGTGAGGAGAGGTAGAATGGGAGGTGTTAGGAGATGTAGAATGCGATGTGTGAGGAGAGGTAGAATGGGATGTGAGGAGAGGTAGAACGGGACGTGTGAGGAGAGGTAGAATGGGATGTGTGAGGAGAAGTAGAATGGGATGTGAGGAGAGGTAGAATGGGATGTGTGAGGATAGGTTGAATGGGAAGTGTGAGGAGAGGTAGAATGGGACGTGTGAGGAGAGGTAGAATGGGATGTATGAGGAGAGGTAGAATGGGAAGTGTGAGGAGATGTAGAATGGGACGTGAGAGGAGAGGTAGAATGGGATGTGTGAGGAGAGGTTGAATGGGATGCGAGAGGAGAGGTAGAATGGGATGTGTGAGGAGAGGTAGAATGGGATGTTTGAGGAGAGGTAGAATGGGAAGTGTGAGGAGAGGTAGAATGGGACGTGAGAGGAGAGGTAGAATGGGACGTGTGAGGAGAGGTAGAATGGGATGTGTGAGGAGAGGTAGAATGGGACGTGTGAGGAGAGGTAGAATGGGATGTGTGAGGAGAGCTAGAATGGGATGTGTGAGGAGAGGTAGAATTGGATGTGTCAGGAATGGTAGAATGGGATGTGAGGAGAGGTAGAATGGGGTGTGTGTGGAGACGTAGAATGGGACGTGAGAGGAGAGGTAGAATGGGATGTGTGAGGAGAGGTAGAATGGGATGTGTGAGGAGAGGTAGAATGGGACGTGTGAGGAGAGGTAGAAAGGGATGTGTGAGGAGAGGTAGAATGGGATGTGTGAGGAGAGGTAGAATGGGATGTGTGAGGAGATTTAGAATGGGACATGTGAGGAGAGGTAGAATGGGGTGTGTGAGGAGAGGTAGAATGGGATTTGTGAGGAGAGGTAGAATGGGACGTGTGAGGAGAGGTAGAATGGGATGTGTGAGGAGAGGTAGAATGGGAAGTGTGAGGAGAGGTAGAATGGGATGTGTGAGGGGAGGGAGAATGGGATGTGTGAGGAGAGGTAGAATGGGATGTGTGAGGAGAGGGAGAATGGGATGTGTGAGGAGAGGTAGAATGGGACGTGTGAGGAGAGGTAGAATGGGACGTGTGAGGAGAGGTAGAATGGGATGTGTGAGGAGAGGTAGAATGGGATGTGTGAGGAGAGGTAGAATGGGATGTGAGAGGAGAGGTAGAATGGGATGTGAGAGGAGAAGTAGAATGGGATGTGTGAGGAGAGGTAGAATGGGATGTGAGAGGAGAGGTAGAATGGGATGTGAGAGGTGAGGTAGAATGGGATGTGTGAGGAGAGGTAGAATGGGATGTGAGGAGAGGTAGAATGGGACGTGTGAGGAGAGGTAGAATGGGATGTGAGAGGAGAAGTAGAATGGGATGTGTGAGGAGAGGTAGAATGGGATGTGAGAGGAGAGGTAGAATGGGATGTGTGAGGAGAGGTAGCATGGGACATGTGAGGAGAGGCAGAATGGGATGTGAGGAGAGGTAGAATGGGACGTGTGAGGAGAGGTAGAATGGGATGTGTGAGGAGAGGTAGAATGGGATGTGTCAGGAATGGTAGAATGGGATGTGAGGAGAGGTAGAATGGGGTGTGTGTGGAGACGTAGAATGGGACGTGAGAGGAGAGGTAGAATGGGATGTGTGAGGAGAGGTAGAATGGGACGTGAGAGGAGAGGTAGAATGGGATGTGTGAGGAGAGGTAGAATGGGATGCGAGAGGAGAGGTAGAATGGGATGTGTGAGGAGAGGTAGAATGGGATATGTGAGGAGAGGTAGAATGGGAAGTGTGAGGAGAGGTGGAATGGGACGTGAGAGGAGAGGTAGAATGGGACGTGAGAGGAGAGGTAGAACGGGACGTGTGAGGAGAGGTAGAATGGGATGTGTGAGGGGAGGTAGAATGGGACGTGTGTGGAGAGGTAGAATGGGATGTGAGGAGAGGTAGAATGGGACGTGAGGAGAGGTAGAATGGCATGTGTGAGGAGAGGTACAATGGGACGTGAGGAAAGGTAGAATGGGATGTGTGAGGAGAGGTAGAACGGGACGTGAGGAGAGGTAGAATGGGGTGTGTGAGGAGAGGTAGTATGGGATGTGAGGAGAGGTAGAATGGGAGGTGTTAGGAGATGTAGAATGCGATGTGTGAGGAGAGGTAGAATGGGATGTGAGGAGAGGTAGAATGGGACGTGTGAGGAGAGGTAGAATGGGATGTGTGAGGAATGGTAGAATGGGATGTGACGAGAGGTAGAATGGGATGTGTGAGGAGAGGTAGAATGGGATGTGTGAGGAGAGGTAGAATGGGATGTGTCAGGAATGGTAGAATGGGATGTGACGAGAGGTAGAATGGGGTGTGTGTGGAGACGTAGAATGGGACGTGAGAGGAGAGGTAGAATGGGATGTGTGAGGAGAGGTAGAATGGGACGTGAGAGGAGAGGTAGAATGGGATGTGTGCGGAGAGGTAGAATGGGACGTGTGAGGAGAGGTAGAATGGGATGTGAGGAGAGGTAGAATGGGACGTGAGGAGAGGTAGAATGGGATGTGTGAGGAGAGGTAGAACGGGACGTGAGGAGAGGTAGAATGGGGTGCGTGAGGAGCGGTAGTATGGGATGTGAGGAGAGGTAGAATGGGAGGTGTTAGGAGATGTTGAATGCGATGTGTGAGGAGAGGTAGAATGGGATGTGAGGAGAGGTAGAATGGGACGTGTGAGGAGAGGTAGAATGGGATGTGTGAGGAGAAGTAGAATGGGATGTGAGGAGAGGTAGAATGGGATGTGTGAGGATAGGTTGAATGGGAAGTGTGAGGAGAGGTAGAATGGGACGTGTGAGGAGAGGTAGAATGGGATGTATGAGGAGAGGTAGAATGGGAAGTGTGAGGAGATGTAGAATGGGACGTGAGAGGAGAGGTAGAATGGGATGTGTGAGGAGAGGTTGAATGGGATGCGAGAGGAGAGGTAGAATGGGATGTGTGAGGAGAGGTAGAATGGGATGTGTGAGGAGAGGTAGAATGGGAAGTGTGAGGAGAGGTAGAATGGGACGTGAGAGGAGAGGTAGAATGGGACGTGTGAGGAGAGGTAGAATGGGATGTGTGAGGAGAGGTAGAATGGGACGTGTGAGGAGAGGTAGAATGGGATGTGTGAGGAGAGCTAGAATGGGATGTGTGAGGAGAGGTAGAATTGGATGTGTCAGGAATGGTAGAATGGGATGTGAGGAGAGGTAGAATGGGGTGTGTGTGGAGACGTAGAATGGGACGTGAGAGGAGAGGTAGAATGGGATGTGTGAGGAGAGGTAGAATGGGATGTGTGAGGAGAGGTAGAATGGGACGTGTGAGGAGAGGTAGAAAGGGATGTGTGAGGAGAGGTAGAATGGGATGTGTGAGGAGAGGTAGAATGGGATGTGTGAGGAGATTTAGAATGGGACGTGTGAGGAGAGGTAGAATGGGGTGTGTGAGGAGAGGTAGAATGGGATTTGTGAGGAGAGGTAGAATGGGACGTGTGAGGAGAGGTAGAATGGGATGTGTGAGGAGAGGTAGAATGGGAAGTGTGAGGAGAGGTAGAATGGGATGTGTGAGGGGAGGGAGAATGGGATGTGTGAGGAGAGGTAGAATGGGATGTGTGAGGAGAGGGAGAATGGGATGTGTGAGGAGAGGTAGAATGGGACGTGTGAGGAGAGGTAGAATGGGACGTGTGAGGAGAGGTAGAATGGGATGTGTGAGGAGAGGTAAAATGGGATGTGTGAGGAGAGGTAGAATGGGATGTGAGAGGAGAGGTAGAATGGGATGTGAGAGGAGAAGTAGAATGGGATGTGTGAGGAGAGGTAGAATGGGATGTGAGAGGAGAGGTAGAATGGGATGTGAGAGGTGAGGTAGAATGGGATGTGTGAGGAGAGGAAGAATGGGATGTGTGGGGAGAGGTAGAATGGGATGTGAGGGAGGTAGAATGGGACGTGTGAGGAGAGGTAGAATAGGACGTGTGTAGAGAGGTAGAATGGGATGTGTGAGGAGAGGTAGAATGGGGCGTGTGAGGAGAGGTAGAATGGGACGTGTGAGGAGAGGTAGAATGGGATGTGTGAGGAGAGGTAGAATGGGACGTGTGAGGAGAGGTAGAATGGGATGTGTGAGGAGAGGTAGAATGGGACGTGTGAGGAGAGGTAGAATGGGATGTGTGAGTAGAGGGAGAATGGGATGTGAGAGGAGAGGTAGAATGGGATGTGTGAGGAGAGGTAGAATGGAACGTGTGAGGAGAGGTAGAATGGGACGTGTGAGGAGAGGTAGAATGGGATGTGAGGAGAGGTAGAATGGGACGTGTGAGGAGAGGTAGAATGGGACGTGTGAGGAGAGGTAGAATGGGATGTGAGGAGAGGTAGAATGGGACATGTGAGGAGAGGTAGAATGGGACGTGTGAGGAGAGGTAGAATGGGATGTGAGGAGAGATAGAATGGGACGTGTGAGGAGAGGTAGAATGGGACGTGTGAGGAGAGGTAGAATGGGATGTGAGGAGAGGTAGAATGGGACATGTGAGGAGAGGTAGAATGGGACGTGAGAGGAGAGGTAGAATGGGACGTGTGAGGAGAGGTCGAATGGGACGTGTGAGGAGAGGTAGAATGGGACATGTGAGAGGAGAGGTAGAATGGGATGTGAGGAGAGGTAGAATGGGATGTGAGGAGAGGTAGAAAGGGATGTGTGAGGAGAGGTAGAATGGGATGTGTGAGGAGAGGTAGCATGATACATGTGAGGAGAGGTAGAATGGGATGTGAGGAGAGGTAGAATGGGACGTGTGAGGAGAGGTAGAATGGGATGTGTGAGGAGAGGTAGAATGGGATGTGTCAGGAATGGTAGAATGGGATGTGAGGAGAGGTAGAATGGGGTGTGTGTGGAGACGTAGAATGGGACGTGGGAGGAGAGGTAGAATGGGATGTGTGAGGAGAGGTAGAATGGGACGTGAGAGGAGAGGTAGAATGGGATGTGTGAGGAGAGGTAGAATGGGATGCGAGAGGAGAGGTAGAATGGGATGTGTGAGGAGAGGTAGAATGGGATATGTGAGGAGAGGTAGAATGGGAAGTGTGAGGAGAGGTGGAATGGGACGTGAGAGGAGAGGTAGAATGGGACGTGAGAGGAGAGGTAGAACGGGACGTGTGAGGAGAGGTAGAATGGGATGTGTGAGGGGAGGTAGAATGGGACGTGTGAGGAGAGGTAGAATGGGATGTGAGGAGAGGTAGAATGGGACGTGAGGAGAGGTAGAATGGCATGTGTGAGGAGAGGTACAATGGGACGTGAGGAGAGGTAGAATGGGATGTGTGAGGAGAGGTAGAACGGGACGTGAGGAGAGGTAGAATGGGGTGTGTGAGGAGAGGTAGTATGGGATGTGAGGAGAGGTAGAATGGGAGGTGTTAGGAGATGTAGAATGCGATGTGTGAGGAGAGGTAGAATGGGATGTGAGGAGAGGTAGAATGGGACGTGTGAGGAGAGGTAGAATGGGATGTGTGAGGAGAGGTAGAATGGGATGTGAGGAGAGGTAGAATGGGATGTGTGAGGATAGGTAGAATGGGACGTGAGAGGAGAGGTAGAATGGGACTTGTGAGGAGAGGTAGAATGGGATGTGTGAGGAGAGGTAGAATGGGACGTGTGAGGAGCGGTAGAAAGGGATGTGTGAGGAGAGGTAGAATGGGATGTGTGAGGAGAGGTAGAATGGGATGTGTCAGGAATGGTAGAATGGGATGTGAGGAGAGGTAGAATGGGGTGTGTGTGGAGACGTAGAATGGGACGTGAGAGGAGAGGTAGATTGGGATGTGTGAGGAGAGGTAGAATGGGATGTGTGAGGAGAGGTAGAATGGGACGTGTGAGGAGAGGTAGAATGGAATGTGTGAGGAGAGGTAGAATGGGATGTGTGAGGAGAGGGAGAATGGGATGTGTGAGGAGAGGTAGAATGGGGCATGTGAGGAGAGGTAGAATGGGGTGTGTGAGGAGAGGTACAATGGGATGTGTGAGGAGAGGTAGAATGGGACGTGTGAGGAGAGGTAGAATGGGATGTGTGAGGAGAGGTAGAATGGGAAGTGTGAGGAGAGGTAGAATGGGATGTGTGAGGAGAGGGAGAATGGGATGTGTGAGGAGAGGTAGAATGGGATGTGTGAGGAGAGGGAGAATGGGATGTGTGAGGAGAGGTAGAATGGGATGTGTGAGGAGATGTAGAATGGGACGTGTGAGGAGAGGTAGAATGGGATGTGTGAGGAGAGGTAAAATGGGATGTGTGAGGAGAGGTAGAATGGGATGTGAGAGGAGAGGTAGAATGGGATGTGAGAGGAGAAGTAGAATGGGATGTGTGAGGAGAGGTAGAATGGGATGTGAGAGGAGAGGTAGAATGGGATGTGAGAGGAGAGGTAGAATGGGATGTGTGAGGAGAGGAAGAATGGGATGTGTGAGGAGAGGTAGAATGGGATGTGAGGAGAGGTAGAATGGGACGTGTGAGGAGAGGTAGAATGGGACGTGTGAGGAGAGGTAGAATGGGATGTGTGAGGAGAGGTAGAATGGGGCGTGTGAGGAGGGGTAGAATGGGACGTGTGAGGAGAGGTAGAATGGGATGTGTTAGGAGAGGTAGAATGGGACGTGTGAGGAGAGGTAGAATGGGATGTGTGAGGAGAGGTAGAATGGGACGTGTGAGGAGAGGTAGAATGGGATGTGTGAGCAGAGGTAGAATGGGATGTGAGAGGAGAGGTAGAATGGGATGTGTGAGGAGAGGTAGAATGGGACGTGTGAGGAGAGGTAGAATGGGACGTGTGAGGAGAGGTAGAATGGGATGTGAGGAGAGGTAGAATGGGACGTGTGAGGAGAGGTAGAATGGGACGTGTGAGGAGAGGTAGAATGGGATGTGAGGAGAGGTAGAATGGGACATGTGAGGAGAGGTAGAATGGGACGTGTGAGGAGAGGTAGAATGGGATGTGAGGAGAGGTAGAATGGGACGTGTGAGGAGAGGTAGAATGGGACGTGTGAGGAGAGGTAAAATGGGATGTGAGGAGAGGTAGAATGGGACATGTGAGGAGAGGTAGAATGGGACGTGAGAGGAGAGGTAGAATGGGACGTGTGAGCAGAGGTCGAATGGGACGTGTGAGGAGAGGTAGAATGGGACATGTGAGAGGAGAGGTAGAATGGGATGTGAGGAGAGGTAGAATGGGATGTGAGGAGAGGTAGAATGGGATGTGTGAGGAGAGGTAGAATGGGATGTGTGAGGAGAGGTAGCATGGGACATGTGAGGAGAGGTAGAATGGGATGTGAGGAGAGGTAGAATGGGATGTGAGGAGAGGTAGAATGGGATGTGTGAGGAGAGGTAGAATGGGTTGTGTGAGGGGATGTAGAATGGGATGTGTGAGGAGAGGTAGAATGGGACGTGAGAGGAGAGGTAGAATGGGATGTGAGAGGAGAGGTAGAATGGGACGTGAGAGGAGAGGTAGAATGGGACGTGAGAGGAGAGGTAGAATGGGATGTGTGAGGAGAGGTAGAATGGGATGTGTGAGGAGAGGTAGAATGGGATGTGTGAGGAGAGGTAGAATGGGATGTGAGGAGAGGTAGAATGGGATGTGTGAGGAGAGGTAGAATGGGATGTGTGAGGAGAGGTAGAATGGGATGTGGGAGGAGAGGTAGAATGGGATGTGTGAGGAGAGGTAGAATGGGACGTGAGGAGAGGTAGAATGGGATGTGTGAGGAGAGGTAGAATGGGATGTGAGGAGAGGTAGAATGGGACGTGTGAGGAGAGGTAGAATGGGATGTGTGAGGAGAGGTAGAATGGGATGTGTGAGGAGAGGTAGAATGGGACGTGTGAGGAGAGGTAGAATGGGACGTGTGAGGAGAGGTAGAATGGGATGTGTGAGGAGAGGTAGAATGGGATGTGTGAGGAGAGGTAGAATGGGATGTGAGAGGAGAGGTAGAATGGGATGTGAGAGGAGAAGTAGAATGGGATGTGTGAGGAGAGGTAGAATGGGATGTGAGAGGAGAGGTAGAATGGGATGTGAGAGGTGAGGTAGAATGGGATGTGTGAGGAGAGGAAGAATGGGATGTGTGGGGAGAGGTAGAATGGGATGTGAGGGAGGTAGAATGGGACGTGTGAGGAGAGGTAGAATAGGACGTGTGTAGAGAGGTAGAATGGGATGTGTGAGGAGAGGTAGAATGGGGCGTGTGAGGAGAGGTAGAATGGGACGTGTGAGGAGAGGTAGAATGGGATGTGTGAGGAGAGGTAGAATGGGATGTGAGGAGAGGTAGAATGGGATGTGTGAGGATAGGTAGAATGGGACGTGTGAGGAGAGGTAGAATGGGATGTGAGGAGAGGTAGAATGGGACGTGAGGAGAGGTAGAATGGGATGTGTGAGGAGAGGTACAATGGGACGTGAGGACAGGTAGAATGGGACGTGAGGAGAGGTAGAATGGGATGTGTGAGGAGAGGTACAATGGGACGTGAGGACAGGTAGAATGGGATGTGTGAGCAGAGGTAGAATGGGATGTGTGAGAAGAGGTAGAATGGGATGTGTGAGGAGAGGTAGAATGGGATGTGTGAGGAGAGGTAGAATGGGATATGTGAGGAGAGGTAGAATGGGAATTGTGAGGAGAGGTAGAATGGGACGTGAGAGGAGAGGTAGAATGGGACGTGAGAGGAGAGGTAGAACGGGACGTGTGAGGAGAGGTAGAATGGGATGTGTGAGGGGAGGTAGAATGGGACGTGTGAGGAGAGGTAGAATGGGATGTGAGGAGAGGTAGAATGGGACGTGAGGAGAGGTAGAATGGGATGTGTGAGGAGAGGTACAATGGGACGTGAGGAGAGGTAGAATGGGATGTGTAAGGAGAGGTAGAATGGGATGTGTGAGAAGAGGTAGAATGGGATGTGTGAGGAGAGGTAGAATGGGATGTGAGGAGAGGTAGAATGGGATGTGTGAGGAGAGGTAGAATGGGATGTGAGGAGAGGTAGAATGGGACGTGTGAGGAGAGGTAGAATGGGATGTGTGAGGAGAGGTAGAATGGGATGTGTGACGAGAGATAGAATGGGACGTGTGAGGAGAGGTAGAATGGGATGTGAGGAGAGGTTGAATGGGATTTGAGGAGAGGTAGATTGGGATGTGGGAGGACAGGTAGAATGGGATGTGTGAGGAGAGGTAGAATGGGATGTGTGAGGAGAGGTAGAATGGGACGTGTGAGGAGTGGTAGAATGGGATGAGTGAGGAGAGGTAGAATGGGATGTGTGAGGAGAGGTAGAATGGGATGTGTCAGGAATGGTAGAATGGGATGTGAGGAGAGGTAGAATGGGGTGTGTGTGGAGACGTAGAATGGGACGTGAGAGGAGAGGTAGAATGGGATGTGTGAGGAGAGGTAGAATGGGACGTGAGAGGAGAGGTAGAATGGGATGTGTGAGGAGAGGTAGAATGGGATGCGAGAGGAGAGGTAGAATGGGATGTGTGAGGAGAGGTAGAATGGGATATGTGAGGAGAGGTAGAATGGGAAGTGTGAGGAGAGGTGGAATGGGACGTGAGAGGAGAGGTAGAATGGGACGTGAGAGGAGAGGTAGAACGGGACGTGTGAGGAGAGGTAGAATGGGATGTGTGAGGGGAGGTAGAATGGGACGTGTGAGGAGAGGTAGAATGGGATGTGAGGAGAGGTAGAATGGGACGTGAGGAGAGGTAGAATGGCATGTGTGAGGAGAGGTACAATGGGACGTGAGGACAGGTAGAATGGGATGTGTGAGGAGAGGTAGAATGGGATGTGTGAGAAGAGGTAGAATGGGATGTGTGAGGAGAGGTAGAATGGGATGTGTGAGGAGAGGTAGAATGGGATATGTGAGGAGAGGTAGAATGGGATATGTGAGGAGAGGTAGAATGGGACGTGAGAGGAGAGGTAGAATGGGACGTGAGAGGAGAGGTAGAACGGGACGTGTGAGATGAGGTAGAATGGGATGTGTGAGGAGAGGTAGAATGGGATGTGAGGAGAGGTAGAATGGGATGTGTGAGGAGAGGTAGAACGGGACGTGAGGAGAGGTAGAATGGAGTGTGTGAGGAGAGGTAGTATGGGATGTGAGGAGAGGTAGAATGGGAGGTGTTAGGAGATGTAGAATGCGATGTGTGAGGAGAGGTAGAATGGGATGTGAGGAGAGGTAGAATGGGAAGTGAGGAGAGGTAGAATGGGATTTGAGGAGAGGTAGATTGGGATGTGGGAGGAGAGGTAGAATGGGATGTGTGAGGAGAGGTAGAATGGGATGTGTGAGGAGAGGTAGAATGGGATGTGAGAGGAGAGGTAGAATGGGATGTGAGAGGAGAAGTAGAATGGGATGTGTGAGGAGAGGTAGAATGGGATGTGAGAGGAGAGCTAGAATGGGATGTGAGAGGAGAGGAAGAATGGGATGTGTGAGGAGAGGAAGAATGGGATGTGTGAGGAGAGGTAGAATGGGATGTGAGGTGAGGTAGAATGGAACGTGTGAGGGGAGGTAGAATGGGACGTGTGAGGAGAGGTAGAATGGGATGTGTGAGGAGAGGTAGAATGGGGCGTGTGAGGAGGGGTAGAATGGGACGTGTGAGGAGAGGTAGAATGGGATGTGTTAGGAGAGGTAGAATGGGACGTGTGAGGAGAGGTAGAATGGGATGTGTGAGGAGAGGTAGAATGGGACGTGTGAGGAGAGGTAGAATGGGATGTGTGAGTAGAGGTAGAATGGGATGTGAGAGGAGAGGTAGAATGGGATGTGTGAGGAGAGGTAGAATGGGACGTGTGAGGAGAGGTAGAATGGGACGTGTGAGGAGAGGTAGAATGGGATGTGAGGAGAGGTAGAATGGGACGTGTGAGGAGAGGTAGAATGGGACGTGTGAGGAGAGGTAGAATGGGATGTGAGGAGAGGTAGAATGGGACATGTGAGGAGAGGTAGAATGGGACGTGTGAGGAGAGGTAGAATGGGATGTGAGGAGAGGTAGAATGGGACGTGTGAGGAGAGGTAGAATGGGACGTGTGAGGAGAGGTAGAATGGGATGTGAGGAGAGGTAGAATGGGACGTGTGAGGAGAGGTAGGATGGGACGTGAGAGGGGAGGTAGAATGGGACGTGTGAGGAGAGGTCGAATGGGACGTGTGAGGAGAGGTAGAATGGGACATGTGAGAGGAGAGGTAGAATGGGATGTGAGGAGAGCTAGAATGGGATGTGAGGAGAGGTAGAATGGGATGTGTGAGGAGAGGTAGAATGGGATGTGTGAGGAGAGGTAGCATTGGACATGTGAGGAGAGGTAGAATGGGATGTGAGGAGAGGTAGAAAGGGATGTGAGGAGAGGTAGAATGGGATGTGTGAGGAGAGGGAGAATGGGATGTGTGAGGGGAGGTAGAATGGGATGTGTGAGGAGAGGTAGAATGGGACGTGAGAGGAGAGGTAGAATGGGATGTGAGAGGAGAGGTAGAATGGGACGTGAGAGGAGAGATAGAATGGGATGTGTGAGGAGAGGTAGAATGGGATGTGTGAGGAGAGGTAGAATGGGATGTGTGAGGAGAGGGAGAATGGGATGTGAGGAGACGTAGAATGGGATGTGTGAGGAGAGGTAGAATGGGATGTGTGAGGAGCGGTAGAATGGGATGTGTGAGGAGAGGTAGAATGGGATGTGTGAGGAGAGGTAGAATGGGACGTGAGGAGAGGTAGAATGGGATGTGTGAGGAGAGGTAGAATGGTATGTGAGGAGAGGTAGAATGGGACGTGTGAGGAGAGGTAGAATGGGATGTGTGAGGAGAGGTAGAATGGGATGTGTGAGGAAAGGTAGAATGGGACGTGTGAGGAGAGGTAGAATGGGATGTGAGGAGAGGTAGAATGGGATTTGAGGAGAGGTAGATTGGGATGTGGGAGGAGAGGTAGAATGGGATGTGTGAGGAGAGGTAGAATGGGATGTGTGAGGAGAGGTAGAATGGGACGTGTGAGGAGAGGTAGAATGGGATGTGTGAGGAGAGGTAGAATGGGATGTGTGAGGAGAGGTAGAAAGGGATGTGTCAGGAATGGTAGAATGGGATGTGAGGAGAGGTAGAATGGGGTGTGTGTGGAGACGTAGAATGGGACGTGAGAGGAGAGGTAGAATGGGATGTGTGAGGAGAGGTAGAATGGGACGTTAGAGGAGAGGTAGAATGGGATGTGTGAGGAGAGGTAGAATGGGATGCGAGAGGAGAGGTAGAATGGGATGTGTGAGGAGAGGTAGAATGGGATATGTGAGGAGAGGTAGAATGGGAAGTGTGAGGAGAGGTGGAATGGGACGTGAGAGGAGAGATAGAATGGGACGTGAGAGGAGAGGTAGAACGGGACGTGTGAGGAGAGGTAGAATGGGATGTGTGAGGGGAGGTAGAATGGGACGTGTGAGGAGAGGTAGAATGGGATGTGAGGAGAGGTAGAATGGGACGTGAGGAGAGGTAGAATGGGATGTGTGAGGAGAGGTACAATGGGACGTGAGGACAGGTAGAATGGGAGGTGTGAGGAGAGGTAGAATGGGATGTGTGAGAAGAGGTAGAATGGGATGTATGAGGAGAGGTAGAATGGGATGTGTGAGGAGAGGTAGAATGGGATATGTGAGGAGAGGTAGAATGGGAAGTGTGAGGAGAGGTAGAATGGGACGTGAGAGGAGAGGTAGAATGTGACGTGAGAGGAGAGGTAGAACGGGACGTGTGAGGAGAGGTAGAATGGGATGTGTGAGGGGAGGTAGAATGGGACGTGTGAGGAGAGGTAGAATTGGATGTGAGGAGAGGTAGAATGGGATGTGAGGAGAGGTAGAATGGGATGTGAGGAGAGGTAGAATGGGATGTGTGAGGAGAGGTAGAATGGGATGTGTGAGGGGAGGTAGAATGGGATGCGTGAGGAGAGGTAGAATGGGACGTGAGAGGAGAGGTAGAATGGGATGTGAGAGGAGAGGTAGAATGGGACGTGAGAGGAGAGGTAGAATTGGACGTGAGAGGAGGGGTAGAATGGGATGTGTGAGGAGAGGTAGAATGGGATGTGTGAGGAGAGGTAGAATGGGATGTGTGAGGAGAGGTAGAATGGGATGTGAGGAGAGGTAGAATGGGATGTGTGAGGAGAGGTAGAATGGGATGTGTGAGGAGAGGTACAATGGGATGTGTGAGGAGAGGTAGAATGGGATGTGTGAGGAGAGGTAGAATGGGACGTGAGGAGAGGTAGAAAGGGATGTGTGAGGAGAGGTAGAATGGGATGTGAGGAGAGGTAGAATGGGACGTGTGAGGAGAGGTAGAATGGGATGTGTGAGGAGAGGTAGAATGGGATGTGTGAGGAGAGGTAGAATGGGACGTGTGAGGAGAGGTAGAATGGGATGTGAGGAGAGGTAGAATGGGATGTGAGGAGAGGTAGAATGGGACGTGTGAGGAGAGGTAGAATGGGATGTGTGAGGAGAGGTAGAATGGGACGTGTGAGGAGAGGTAGAATGGGATGTGTGAGCAGAGGTAGAATGGGATGTGAGAGGAGAGGTAGAATGGGATGTGTGAGGAGAGGTAGAATGGGACGTGTGAGGAGAGGTAGAATGGGACGTGTGAGGAGAGGTAGAATGGGATGTGAGGAGAGGTAGAATGGGACGTGTGAGGAGAGGTAGAATGGGACGTGTGAGGAGAGGTAGAATGGGATGTGAGGAGAGGTAGAATGGGACATGTGAGGAGAGGTAGAATGGGACGTGTGAGGAGAGGTAGAATGGGATGTGAGGAGAGGTAGAATGGGACGTGTGAGGAGAGGTAGAATGGGACGTGTGAGGAGAGGTAAAATGGGATGTGAGGAGAGGTAGAATGGGACATGTGAGGAGAGGTAGAATGGGACGTGAGAGGAGAGGTAGAATGGGACGTGTGAGGAGAGGTCGAATGGGACGTGTGAGGAGAGGTAGAATGGGACATGTGAGAGGAGAGGTAGAATGGGATGTGAGGAGAGGTAGAATGGGATGTGAGGAGAGGTAGAATGGGATGTGTGAGGAGAGGTAGAATGGGATGTGTGAGGAGAGGTAGCATGGGACATGTGAGGAGAGGTAGAATGGGATGTGAGGAGAGGTAGAATGGGATGTGAGGAGAGGTAGAATGGGATGTGTGAGGAGAGGTAGAATGGGTTGTGTGAGGGGATGTAGAATGGGATGTGTGAGGAGAGGTAGAATGGGACGTGAGAGGAGAGGTAGAATGGGATGTGAGAGGAGAGGTAGAATGGGACGTGAGAGGAGAGGTAGAATGGGACGTGAGAGGAGAGGTAGAATGGGATGTGTGAGGAGAGGTAGAATGGGATGTGTGAGGAGAGGTAGAATGGGATGTGTGAGGAGAGGTAGAATGGGATGTGAGGAGAGGTAGAATGGGATGTGTGAGGAGAGGTAGAATGGGATGTGTGAGGAGAGGTAGAATGGGATGTGGGAGGAGAGGTAGAATGGGATGTGTGAGGAGAGGTAGAATGGGACGTGAGGAGAGGTAGAATGGGATGTGTGAGGAGAGGTAGAATGGGATGTGAGGAGAGGTAGAATGGGACGTGTGAGGAGAGGTAGAATGGGATGTGTGAGGAGAGGTAGAATGGGATGTGTGAGGAGAGGTAGAATGGGACGTGTGAGGAGAGGTAGAATGGGACGTGTGAGGAGAGGTAGAATGGGATGTGTGAGGAGAGGTAGAATGGGATGTGTGAGGAGAGGTAGAATGGGATGTGAGAGGAGAGGTAGAATGGGATGTGAGAGGAGAAGTAGAATGGGATGTGTGAGGAGAGGTAGAATGGGATGTGAGAGGAGAGGTAGAATGGGATGTGAGAGGTGAGGTAGAATGGGATGTGTGAGGAGAGGAAGAATGGGATGTGTGGGGAGAGGTAGAATGGGATGTGAGGGAGGTAGAATGGGACGTGTGAGGAGAGGTAGAATAGGACGTGTGTAGAGAGGTAGAATGGGATGTGTGAGGAGAGGTAGAATGGGGCGTGTGAGGAGAGGTAGAATGGGACGTGTGAGGAGAGGTAGAATGGGATGTGTGAGGAGAGGTAGAATGGGATGTGAGGAGAGGTAGAATGGGATGTGTGAGGATAGGTAGAATGGGACGTGTGAGGAGAGGTAGAATGGGATGTGAGGAGAGGTAGAATGGGACGTGAGGAGAGGTAGAATGGGATGTGTGAGGAGAGGTACAATGGGACGTGAGGACAGGTAGAATGGGACGTGAGGAGAGGTAGAATGGGATGTGTGAGGAGAGGTACAATGGGACGTGAGGACAGGTAGAATGGGATGTGTGAGCAGAGGTAGAATGGGATGTGTGAGAAGAGGTAGAATGGGATGTGTGAGGAGAGGTAGAATGGGATGTGTGAGGAGAGGTAGAATGGGATATGTGAGGAGAGGTAGAATGGGAATTGTGAGGAGAGGTAGAATGGGACGTGAGAGGAGAGGTAGAATGGGACGTGAGAGGAGAGGTAGAACGGGACGTGTGAGGAGAGGTAGAATGGGATGTGTGAGGGGAGGTAGAATGGGACGTGTGAGGAGAGGTAGAATGGGATGTGAGGAGAGGTAGAATGGGACGTGAGGAGAGGTAGAATGGGATGTGTGAGGAGAGGTACAATGGGACGTGAGGAGAGGTAGAATGGGATGTGTAAGGAGAGGTAGAATGGGATGTGTGAGAAGAGGTAGAATGGGATGTGTGAGGAGAGGTAGAATGGGATGTGAGGAGAGGTAGAATGGGATGTGTGAGGAGAGGTAGAATGGGATGTGAGGAGAGGTAGAATGGGACGTGTGAGGAGAGGTAGAATGGGATGTGTGAGGAGAGGTAGAATGGGATGTGTGACGAGAGATAGAATGGGACGTGTGAGGAGAGGTAGAATGGGATGTGAGGAGAGGTTGAATGGGATTTGAGGAGAGGTAGATTGGGATGTGGGAGGACAGGTAGAATGGGATGTGTGAGGAGAGGTAGAATGGGATGTGTGAGGAGAGGTAGAATGGGACGTGTGAGGAGTGGTAGAATGGGATGAGTGAGGAGAGGTAGAATGGGATGTGTGAGGAGAGGTAGAATGGGATGTGTCAGGAATGGTAGAATGGGATGTGAGGAGAGGTAGAATGGGGTGTGTGTGGAGACGTAGAATGGGACGTGAGAGGAGAGGTAGAATGGGATGTGTGAGGAGAGGTAGAATGGGACGTGAGAGGAGAGGTAGAATGGGATGTGTGAGGAGAGGTAGAATGGGATGCGAGAGGAGAGGTAGAATGGGATGTGTGAGGAGAGGTAGAATGGGATATGTGAGGAGAGGTAGAATGGGAAGTGTGAGGAGAGGTGGAATGGGACGTGAGAGGAGAGGTAGAATGGGACGTGAGAGGAGAGGTAGAACGGGACGTGTGAGGAGAGGTAGAATGGGATGTGTGAGGGGAGGTAGAATGGGACGTGTGAGGAGAGGTAGAATGGGATGTGAGGAGAGGTAGAATGGGACGTGAGGAGAGGTAGAATGGCATGTGTGAGGAGAGGTACAATGGGACGTGAGGACAGGTAGAATGGGATGTGTGAGGAGAGGTAGAATGGGATGTGTGAGAAGAGGTAGAATGGGATGTGTGAGGAGAGGTAGAATGGGATGTGTGAGGAGAGATAGAATGGGATATGTGAGGAGAGGTAGAATGGGATATGTGAGGAGAGGTAGAATGGGACGTGAGAGGAGAGGTAGAATGGGACGTGAGAGGAGAGGTAGAACGGGACGTGTGAGAAGAGGTAGAATGGGATGTGTGAGGAGAGGTAGAATGGGATGTGAGGAGAGGTAGAATGGGATGTGTGAGGAGAGGTAGAACGGGACGTGAGGAGAGGTAGAATGGAGTGTGTGAGGAGAGGTAGTATGGGATGTGAGGAGAGGTAGAATGGGAGGTGTTAGGAGATGTAGAATGCGATGTGTGAGGAGAGGTAGAATGGGATGTGAGGAGAGGTAGAATGGGAAGTGAGGAGAGGTAGAATGGGATTTGAGGAGAGGTAGATTGGGATGTGGGAGGAGAGGTAGAATGGGATGTGTGAGGAGAGGTAGAATGGGATGTGTGAGGAGAGGTAGAATGGGATGTGAGAGGAGAGGTAGAATGGGATGTGAGAGGAGAAGTAGAATGGGATGTGTGAGGAGAGGTAGAATGGGATGTGAGAGGAGAGCTAGAATGGGATGTGAGAGGAGAGGAAGAATGGGATGTGTGAGGAGAGGAAGAATGGGATGTGTGAGGAGAGGTAGAATGGGATGTGAGGTGAGGTAGAATGGAACGTGTGAGGGGAGGTAGAATGGGACGTGTGAGGAGAGGTAGAATGGGATGTGTGAGGAGAGGTAGAATGGGGCGTGTGAGGAGGGGTAGAATGGGACGTGTGAGGAGAGGTAGAATGGGATGTGTTAGGAGAGGTAGAATGGGACGTGTGAGGAGAGGTAGAATGGGATGTGTGAGGAGAGGTAGAATGGGACGTGTGAGGAGAGGTAGAATGGGATGTGTGAGTAGAGGTAGAATGGGATGTGAGAGGAGAGGTAGAATGGGATGTGTGAGGAGAGGTAGAATGGGACGTGTGAGGAGAGGTAGAATGGGACGTGTGAGGAGAGGTAGAATGGGATGTGAGGAGAGGTAGAATGGGACGTGTGAGGAGAGGTAGAATGGGACGTGTGAGGAGAGGTAGAATGGGATGTGAGGAGAGGTAGAATGGGACATGTGAGGAGAGGTAGAATGGGACGTGTGAGGAGAGGTAGAATGGGATGTGAGGAGAGGTAGAATGGGACGTGTGAGGAGAGGTAGAATGGGACGTGTGAGGAGAGGTAGAATGGGATGTGAGGAGAGGTAGAATGGGACGTGTGAGGAGAGGTAGGATGGGACGTGAGAGGGGAGGTAGAATGGGACGTGTGAGGAGAGGTCGAATGGGACGTGTGAGGAGAGGTAGAATGGGACATGTGAGAGGAGAGGTAGAATGGGATGTGAGGAGAGCTAGAATGGGATGTGAGGAGAGGTAGAATGGGATGTGTGAGGAGAGGTAGAATGGGATGTGTGAGGAGAGGTAGCATTGGACATGTGAGGAGAGGTAGAATGGGATGTGAGGAGAGGTAGAAAGGGATGTGAGGAGAGGTAGAATGGGATGTGTGAGGAGAGGGAGAATGGGATGTGTGAGGGGAGGTAGAATGGGATGTGTGAGGAGAGGTAGAATGGGACGTGAGAGGAGAGGTAGAATGGGATGTGAGAGGAGAGGTAGAATGGGACGTGAGAGGAGAGATAGAATGGGATGTGTGAGGAGAGGTAGAATGGGATGTGTGAGGAGAGGGAGAATGGGATGTGAGGAGACGTAGAATGGGATGTGTGAGGAGAGGTAGAATGGGATGTGTGAGGAGCGGTAGAATGGGATGTGTGAGGAGAGGTAGAATGGGATGTGTGAGGAGAGGTAGAATGGGACGTGAGGAGAGGTAGAATGGGATGTGTGAGGAGAGGTAGAATGGTATGTGAGGAGAGGTAGAATGGGACGTGTGAGGAGAGGTAGAATGGGATGTGTGAGGAGAGGTAGAATGGGATGTGTGAGGAAAGGTAGAATGGGACGTGTGAGGAGAGGTAGAATGGGATGTGAGGAGAGGTAGAATGGGATTTGAGGAGAGGTAGATTGGGATGTGGAGGAGAGGTAGAATGGGATGTGTGAGGAGAGGTAGAATGGGATGTGTGAGGAGAGGTAGAATGGACGTGTGAGGAGAGGTAGAATGGGATGTGTGAGGAGAGGTAGAATGGGATGTGTGAGGAGAGGTAGAAAGGGATGTGTCAGGAATGGTAGAATGGGATGTGAGGAGAGGTAGAATGGGGTGTGTGTGGAGACGTAGAATGGGACGTGAGAGGAGAGGTAGAATGGGATGTGTGAGGAGAGGTAGAATGGGACGTTAGAGGAGAGGTAGAATGGGATGTGTGAGGAGAGGTAGAATGGGATGCGAGAGGAGAGGTAGAATGGGATGTGTGAGGAGAGGTAGAATGGGATATGTGAGGAGAGGTAGAATGGGAAGTGTGAGGAGAGGTGGAATGGGACGTGAGAGGAGAGATAGAATGGGACGTGAGAGGAGAGGTAGAACGGGACGTGTGAGGAGAGGTAGAATGGGATGTGTGAGGGGAGGTAGAATGGGACGTGTGAGGAGAGGTAGAATGGGATGTGAGGAGAGGTAGAATGGGACGTGAGGAGAGGTAGAATGGGATGTGTGAGGAGAGGTACAATGGGACGTGAGGACAGGTAGAATGGGAGGTGTGAGGAGAGGTAGAATGGGATGTGTGAGAAGAGGTAGAATGGGATGTATGAGGAGAGGTAGAATGGGATGTGTGAGGAGAGGTAGAATGGGATATGTGAGGAGAGGTAGAATGGGAAGTGTGAGGAGAGGTAGAATGGGACGTGAGAGGAGAGGTAGAATGGGACGTGAGAGGAGAGGTAGAACGGGACGTGTGAGGAGAGGTAGAATGGGATGTGTGAGGGGAGGTAGAATGGGACGTGTGAGGAGAGGTAGAATTGGATGTGAGGAGAGGTAGAATGGGATGTGAGGAGAGGTAGAATGGGATGTGAGGAGAGGTAGAATGGGATGTGTGAGGAGAGGTAGAATGGGATGTGTGAGGGGAGGTAGAATGGGATGCGTGAGGAGAGGTAGAATGGGACGTGAGAGGAGAGGTAGAATGGGATGTGAGAGGAGAGGTAGAATGGGACGTGAGAGGAGAGGTAGAATTGGACGTGAGAGGAGAGGTAGAATGGGATGTGTGAGGAGAGGTAGAATGGGATGTGTGAGGAGAGGTAGAATGGGATGTGTGAGGAGAGGTAGAATGGGATGTGAGGAGAGGTAGAATGGGACGTGTGAGGAGAGGTAGAATGGGATGTGTGAGGAGAGGTACAATGGGATGTGTGAGGAGAGGTAGAATGGGATGTGTGAGGAGAGGTAGAATGGGACGTGAGGAGAGGTAGAATGGGATGTGTGAGGAGAGGTAGAATGGGATATGTGAGGAGAGGTAGAATGGGAAGTGTGAGGAGAGGTGGAATGGGACGTGAGAGGAGAGGTAGAATGGGACGTGAGAGGAGAGGTAGAACGGGACGTGTGAGGAGAGGTAGAATGGGATGTGTGAGGGGAGGTAGAATGGGACGTGTGAGGAGAGGTAGAATGGGATGTGAGGAGAGGTAGAATGGGACGTGAGGAGAGGTAGAATGGCATGTGTGAGGAGAGGTACAATGGGACGTGAGGACAGGTAGAATGGGATGTGTGAGGAGAGGTAGAATGGGATGTGTGAGAAGAGGTAGAATGGGATGTGTGAGGAGAGGTAGAATGGGATGTGTGAGGAGAGATAGAATGGGATATGTGAGGAGAGGTAGAATGGGATATGTGAGGAGAGGTAGAATGGGACGTGAGAGGAGAGGTAGAATGGGACGTGAGAGGAGAGGTAGAACGGGACGTGTGAGAAGAGGTAGAATGGGATGTGTGAGGAGAGGTAGAATGGGATGTGAGGAGAGGTAGAATGGGATGTGTGAGGAGAGGTAGAACGGGACGTGAGGAGAGGTAGAATGGAGTGTGTGAGGAGAGGTAGTATGGGATGTGAGGAGAGGTAGAATGGGAGGTGTTAGGAGATGTAGAATGCGATGTGTGAGGAGAGGTAGAATGGGATGTGAGGAGAGGTAGAATGGGAAGTGAGGAGAGGTAGAATGGGATTTGAGGAGAGGTAGATTGGGATGTGGGAGGAGAGGTAGAATGGGATGTGTGAGGAGAGGTAGAATGGGATGTGTGAGGAGAGGTAGAATGGGATGTGAGAGGAGAGGTAGAATGGGATGTGAGAGGAGAAGTAGAATGGGATGTGTGAGGAGAGGTAGAATGGGATGTGAGAGGAGAGCTAGAATGGGATGTGAGAGGAGAGGAAGAATGGGATGTGTGAGGAGAGGAAGAATGGGATGTGTGAGGAGAGGTAGAATGGGATGTGAGGTGAGGTAGAATGGAACGTGTGAGGGGAGGTAGAATGGGACGTGTGAGGAGAGGTAGAATGGGATGTGTGAGGAGAGGTAGAATGGGGCGTGTGAGGAGGGGTAGAATGGGACGTGTGAGGAGAGGTAGAATGGGATGTGTTAGGAGAGGTAGAATGGGACGTGTGAGGAGAGGTAGAATGGGATGTGTGAGGAGAGGTAGAATGGGACGTGTGAGGAGAGGTAGAATGGGATGTGTGAGTAGAGGTAGAATGGGATGTGAGAGGAGAGGTAGAATGGGATGTGTGAGGAGAGGTAGAATGGGACGTGTGAGGAGAGGTAGAATGGGACGTGTGAGGAGAGGTAGAATGGGATGTGAGGAGAGGTAGAATGGGACGTGTGAGGAGAGGTAGAATGGGACGTGTGAGGAGAGGTAGAATGGGATGTGAGGAGAGGTAGAATGGGACATGTGAGGAGAGGTAGAATGGGACGTGTGAGGAGAGGTAGAATGGGATGTGAGGAGAGGTAGAATGGGACGTGTGAGGAGAGGTAGAATGGGACGTGTGAGGAGAGGTAGAATGGGATGTGAGGAGAGGTAGAATGGGACGTGTGAGGAGAGGTAGGATGGGACGTGAGAGGGGAGGTAGAATGGGACGTGTGAGGAGAGGTCGAATGGGACGTGTGAGGAGAGGTAGAATGGGACATGTGAGAGGAGAGGTAGAATGGGATGTGAGGAGAGCTAGAATGGGATGTGAGGAGAGGTAGAATGGGATGTGTGAGGAGAGGTAGAATGGGATGTGTGAGGAGAGGTAGCATTGGACATGTGAGGAGAGGTAGAATGGGATGTGAGGAGAGGTAGAAAGGGATGTGAGGAGAGGTAGAATGGGATGTGTGAGGAGAGGGAGAATGGGATGTGTGAGGGGAGGTAGAATGGGATGTGTGAGGAGAGGTAGAATGGGACGTGAGAGGAGAGGTAGAATGGGATGTGAGAGGAGAGGTAGAATGGGACGTGAGAGGAGAGATAGAATGGGATGTGTGAGGAGAGGTAGAATGGGATGTGTGAGGAGAGGTAGAATGGGATGTGTGAGGAGAGGGAGAATGGGATGTGAGGAGACGTAGAATGGGATGTGTGAGGAGAGGTAGAATGGGATGTGTGAGGAGCGGTAGAATGGGATGTGTGAGGAGAGGTAGAATGGGATGTGTGAGGAGAGGTAGAATGGGACGTGAGGAGAGGTAGAATGGGATGTGTGAGGAGAGGTAGAATGGTATGTGAGGAGAGGTAGAATGGGACGTGTGAGGAGAGGTAGAATGGGATGTGTGAGGAGAGGTAGAATGGGATGTGTGAGGAAAGGTAGAATGGGACGTGTGAGGAGAGGTAGAATGGGATGTGAGGAGAGGTAGAATGGGATTTGAGGAGAGGTAGATTGGGATGTGGGAGGAGAGGTAGAATGGGATGTGTGAGGAGAGGTAGAATGGGATGTGTGAGGAGAGGTAGAATGGGACGTGTGAGGAGAGGTAGAATGGGATGTGTGAGGAGAGGTAGAATGGGATGTGTGAGGAGAGGTAGAAAGGGATGTGTCAGGAATGGTAGAATGGGATGTGAGGAGAGGTAGAATGGGGTGTGTGTGGAGACGTAGAATGGGACGTGAGAGGAGAGGTAGAATGGGATGTGTGAGGAGAGGTAGAATGGGACGTTAGAGGAGAGGTAGAATGGGATGTGTGAGGAGAGGTAGAATGGGATGCGAGAGGAGAGGTAGAATGGGATGTGTGAGGAGAGGTAGAATGGGATATGTGAGGAGAGGTAGAATGGGAAGTGTGAGGAGAGGTGGAATGGGACGTGAGAGGAGAGATAGAATGGGACGTGAGAGGAGAGGTAGAACGGGACGTGTGAGGAGAGGTAGAATGGGATGTGTGAGGGGAGGTAGAATGGGACGTGTGAGGAGAGGTAGAATGGGATGTGAGGAGAGGTAGAATGGGACGTGAGGAGAGGTAGAATGGGATGTGTGAGGAGAGGTACAATGGGACGTGAGGACAGGTAGAATGGGAGGTGTGAGGAGAGGTAGAATGGGATGTGTGAGAAGAGGTAGAATGGGATGTATGAGGAGAGGTAGAATGGGATGTGTGAGGAGAGGTAGAATGGGATATGTGAGGAGAGGTAGAATGGGAAGTGTGAGGAGAGGTAGAATGGGACGTGAGAGGAGAGGTAGAATGGGACGTGAGAGGAGAGGTAGAACGGGACGTGTGAGGAGAGGTAGAATGGGATGTGTGAGGGGAGGTAGAATGGGACGTGTGAGGAGAGGTAGAATTGGATGTGAGGAGAGGTAGAATGGGATGTGAGGAGAGGTAGAATGGGATGTGAGGAGAGGTAGAATGGGATGTGTGAGGAGAGGTAGAATGGGATGTGTGAGGGGAGGTAGAATGGGATGCGTGAGGAGAGGTAGAATGGGACGTGAGAGGAGAGGTAGAATGGGATGTGAGAGGAGAGGTAGAATGGGACGTGAGAGGAGAGGTAGAATTGGACGTGAGAGGAGAGGTAGAATGGGATGTGTGAGGAGAGGTAGAATGGGATGTGTGAGGAGAGGTAGAATGGGATGTGTGAGGAGAGGTAGAATGGGATGTGAGGAGAGGTAGAATGGGATGTGTGAGGAGAGGTAGAATGGGATGTGTGAGGAGAGGTACAATGGGATGTGTGAGGAGAGGTAGAATGGGATGTGTGAGGAGAGGTAGAATGGGACGTGAGGAGAGGTAGAATGGGATGTGTGAGGAGAGGTAGAATGGGATGTGAGGAGAGGTAGAATGGGACGTGTGAGGAGAGGTAGAATGGGATGTGTGAGGAGAGGTAGAATGGGATGTGTGAGGAGAGGTAGAATGGGACGTGTGAGGAGAGGTAGAATGGGATGTGAGGAGAGGTAGAATGGGATGTGAGGAGAGGTAGAATGGAACGTGTGAGGGGAGGTAGAATGGGACGTGTGAGGAGAGGTAGAATGGGATGTGTGAGGAGAGGTAGAATGGGGCGTGTGAGGAGGGGTAGAATGGGACGTGTGAGGAGAGGTAGAATGGGATGTGTTAGGAGAGGTAGAATGGGACGTGTGAGGAGAGGTAGAATGGGATGTGTGAGGAGAGGTAGAATGGGACGTGTGAGGAGAGGTAGAATGGGATGTGTGAGTAGAGGTAGAATGGGATGTGAGAGGAGAGGTAGAATGGGATGTGTGAGGAGAGGTAGAATGGGACGTGTGAGGAGAGGTAGAATGGGACGTGTGAGGAGAGGTAGAATGGGATGTGAGGAGAGGTAGAATGGGACGTGTGAGGAGAGGTAGAATGGGACGTGTGAGGAGAGGTAGAATGGGATGTGAGGAGAGGTAGAATGGGACATGTGAGGAGAGGTAGAATGGGACGTGTGAGGAGAGGTAGAATGGGATGTGTGAGGAGAGGTAAAATGGGATGTGTGAGGAGAGGTAGAATGGGATGTGAGGAGACGTAGAATGGGATGTGTGAGGAGAGGTAGAATGGGATGTGTGAGGAGCGGTAGAATGGGATGTGTGAGGAGAGGTAGAATGGGATGTGTGAGGAGAGGTAGAATGGGACGTGAGGAGAGGTAGAATGGGATGTGTGAGGAGAGGTAGAATGGTATGTGAGGAGAGGTAGAATGGGACGTGTGAGGAGAGGTAGAATGGGATGTGTGAGGAGAGGTAGAATGGGATGTGTGAGGAAAGGTAGAATGGGACGTGTGAGGAGAGGTAGAATGGGATGTGAGGAGAGGTAGAATGGGATTTGAGGAGAGGTAGATTGGGATGTGGGAGGAGAGGTAGAATGGGATGTGTGAGGAGAGGTAGAATGGGATGTGTGAGGAGAGGTAGAATGGGACGTGTGAGGAGAGGTAGAATGGGATGTGTGAGGAGAGGTAGAATGGGATGTGTGAGGAGAGGTAGAATGGGATGTGTCAGGAATGGTAGAATGGGATGTGAGGAGAGGTAGAATGGGGTGTGTGTGGAGACGTAGAATGGGACGTGAGAGGAGAGGTAGAATGGGATGTGTGAGGAGAGGTAGAATGGGACGTTAGAGGAGAGGTAGAATGGGATGTGTGAGGAGAGGTAGAATGGGATGCGAGAGGAGAGGTAGAATGGGATGTGTGAGGAGAGGTAGAATGGGATATGTGAGGAGAGGTAGAATGGGATGTGAGGAGAGGTAGAATGGGATGTGTGAGGAGAGGTAGAATGGGATGTGTGAGGGGAGGTAGAATGGGATGTGTGAGGAGAGGTAGAATGGGACGTGAGAGGAGAGGTAGAATGGGATGTGAGAGGAGAGGTAGAATGGGACGTGAGAGGAGAGGTAGAATGGGACGTGAGAGGAGAGGTAGAATCGGATGTGTGAGGAGAGGTAGAATGGGATGTGTGAGGAGAGGTAGAATGGGATGTGTGAGGAGAGGTAGAATGGGATGTGAGGAGAGGTAGAATGGGATGTGTGAGGAGAGGTAGAATGGGATGTGTGAGGAGAGGTAGAATGGGATGTGGGAGGAGAGGTAGAATGGGATGTGTGAGGAGAGGTAGAATGGGACGTGAGGAGAGGTAGAATGGGATGTGTGAGGAGAGGTAGAATGGGATGTGAGGAGAGGTAGAATGGGACGTGTGAGGAGAGGTAGAATGGGATGTGTGAGGAGAGGTAGAATGGGATGTGTGAGGAGAGGTAGAATGGGACGTGTGAGGAGAGGTAGAATGGGATGTGAGGAGAGGTAGAATGGGATTTGAGGAGAGGTAGATTGGGATGTGGGAGGAGAGGTAGAATGGGATGTGTGAGGAGAGGTAGAATGGGATGTGTGAGGAGAGGTAGAATGGGACGTGTGAGGAGAGGTAGAATGGGATGTGTGAGGAGAGGTAGAATGGGATGTGTGAGGAGAGGTAGAATGGGATGTGTCAGGAATGGTAGAATGGGAAGTGACGAGAGGTAGAATGGGGTGTGTGTGGAGACGTAGAATGGGACGTGAGAGGAGAGGTAGAATGGGATGTGTGAGGAGAGGTAGAATGGGACGTGAGAGGAGAGGTAGAATGGGATGTGTGCGGAGAGGTAGAATGGGACGTGTGAGGAGAGGTAGAATGGGATGTGAGGAGAGGTAGAATGGGACGTGAGGAGAGCTAGAATGGGATGTGTGAGGAGAGGTACAATGGGACGTGAGGACAGGTAGAATGGGATGTGTGAGGAGAGGTAGAATGGGATGTGTGAGAAGAGGTAGAATGGGATGTGTGAGGAGAGGGAGAATGGGATGTGTGAGGAGAGGTAGAATGGGATATGTGAGGAGAGGTAGAATGGGAAGTGTGAGGAGAGGTAGAATGGGACGTGAGAGGAGAGGTAGAATGGGACGTGAGAGGAGAGGTAGAACGGGACGTGTGAGGAGAGGTAGAATGGGATGTGTGAGGGGAGGTAGAATGGGACGTGTGAGGAGAGGTAGAATGGGATGTGAGGAGAGGTAGAATGGGACGTGAGGAGAGGTAGAATGGGATGTGTGAGGAGAGGTACAATGGGACGTGAGGAGAGGTAGAATGGGATGTGTAAGGAGAGGTAGAATGGGATGTGTGAGAAGAGGTAGAATGGGATGTGTGAGGAGAGGTAGAATGGGATGTGAGGAGAGGTAGAATGGGATGTGTGAGGAGAGGTAGAATGGGATGTGAGGAGAGGTAGAATGGGACGTGTGAGGAGAGGTAGAATGGGATGTGTGAGGAGAGGTAGAATGGGATGTGTGACGAGAGATAGAATGGGACGTGTGAGGAGAGGTAGAATGGGATGTGAGGAGAGGTTGAATGGGATTTGAGGAGAGGTAGATTGGGATGTGGGAGGACAGGTAGAATGGGATGTGTGAGGAGAGGTAGAATGGGATGTGTGAGGAGAGGTAGAATGGGACGTGTGAGGAGTGGTAGAATGGGATGAGTGAGGAGAGGTAGAATGGGATGTGTGAGGAGAGGTAGAATGGGATGTGTCAGGAATGGTAGAATGGGATGTGAGGAGAGGTAGAATGGGGTGTGTGTGGAGACGTAGAATGGGACGTGAGAGGAGAGGTAGAATGGGATGTGTGAGGAGAGGTAGAATGGGACGTGAGAGGAGAGGTAGAATGGGATGTGTGAGGAGAGGTAGAATGGGATGCGAGAGGAGAGGTAGAATGGGATGTGTGAGGAGAGGTAGAATGGGATATGTGAGGAGAGGTAGAATGGGAAGTGTGAGGAGAGGTGGAATGGGACGTGAGAGGAGAGGTAGAATGGGACGTGAGAGGAGAGGTAGAATGGGACGTGTGAGGAGAGGTAGAATGGGATGTGTGAGGGGAGGTAGAATGGGACGTGTGAGGAGAGGTAGAATGGGATGTGAGGAGAGGTAGAATGGGACGTGAGGAGAGGTAGAATGGCATGTGTGAGGAGAGGTACAATGGGACGTGAGGACAGGTAGAATGGGATGTGTGAGGAGAGGTAGAATGGGATGTGTGAGAAGAGGTAGAATGGGATGTGTGAGGAGAGGTAGAATGGGATGTGTGAGGAGAGGTAGAATGGGATATGTGAGGAGAGGTAGAATGGGATATGTGAGGAGAGGTAGAATGGGACGTGAGAGGAGAGGTAGAATGGGACGTGAGAGGAGAGGTAGAACGGGACGTGTGAGAAGAGGTAGAATGGGATGTGTGAGGAGAGGTAGAATGGGATGTGAGGAGAGTTAGAATGGGATGTGTGAGGAGAGGTAGAACGGGACGTGAGGAGAGGTAGAATGGAGTGTGTGAGGAGAGGTCGTATGGGATGTGAGGAGAGGTAGAATGGGAGGTGTTAGGAGATGTAGAATGCGATGTGTGAGGAGAGGTAGAATGGGATGTGAGGAGAGGTAGAATGGGAAGTGAGGAGAGGTAGAATGGGATTTGAGGAGAGGTAGATTGGGATGTGGGAGGAGAGGTAGAATGGGATGTGTGAGGAGAGGTAGAATGGGATGTGTGAGGAGAGGTAGAATGGGATGTGAGAGGAGAGGTAGAATGGGATGTGAGAGGAGAAGTAGAATGGGATGTGTGAGGAGAGGTAGAATGGGATGTGAGAGGAGAGCTAGAATGGGATGTGAGAGGAGAGGAAGAATGGGATGTGTGAGGAGAGGAAGAATGGGATGTGTGAGGAGAGGTAGAATGGGATGTGAGGTGAGGTAGAATGGAACGTGTGAGGGGAGGTAGAATGGGACGTGTGAGGAGAGGTAGAATGGGATGTGTGAGGAGAGGTAGAATGGGGCGTGTGAGGAGGGGTAGAATGGGACGTGTGAGGAGAGGTAGAATGGGATGTGTTAGGAGAGGTAGAATGGGACGTGTGAGGAGAGGTAGAATGGGATGTGTGAGGAGAGGTAGAATGGGACGTGTGAGGAGAGGTAGAATGGGATGTGTGAGTAGAGGTAGAATGGGATGTGAGAGGAGAGGTAGAATGGGATGTGTGAGGAGAGGTAGAATGGGACGTGTGAGGAGAGGTAGAATGGGACGTGTGAGGAGAGGTAGAATGGGATGTGAGGAGAGGTAGAATGGGACGTGTGAGGAGAGGTAGAATGGGACGTGTGAGGAGAGGTAGAATGGGATGTGAGGAGAGGTAGAATGGGACATGTGAGGAGAGGTAGAATGGGACGTGTGAGGAGAGGTAGAATGGGATGTGAGGAGAGGTAGAATGGGACGTGTGAGGAGAGGTAGAATGGGACGTGTGAGGAGAGGTAGAATGGGATGTGAGGAGAGGTAGAATGGGACGTGTGAGGAGAGGTAGGATGGGACGTGAGAGGGGAGGTAGAATGGGACGTGTGAGGAGAGGTCGAATGGGACGTGTGAGGAGAGGTAGAATGGGACATGTGAGAGGAGAGGTAGAATGGGATGTGAGGAGAGCTAGAATGGGATGTGAGGAGAGGTAGAATGGGATGTGTGAGGAGAGGTAGAATGGGATGTGTGAGGAGAGGTAGCATTGGACATGTGAGGAGAGGTAGAATGGGATGTGAGGAGAGGTAGAAAGGGATGTGAGGAGAGGTAGAATGGGATGTGTGAGGAGAGGGAGAATGGGATGTGTGAGGGGAGGTAGAATGGGATGTGTGAGGAGAGGTAGAATGGGACGTGAGAGGAGAGGTAGAATGGGATGTGAGAGGAGAGGTAGAATGGGACGTGAGAGGAGAGGTAGAATGGGATGTGTGAGGAGAGGTAGAATGGGATGTGTGAGGTGAGGTAGAATGGGATGTGTGAGGAGAGGTAGAATGGGATGTGAGGAGACGTAGAATGGGATGTGTGAGGAGAGGTAGAATGGGATGTGTGAGGAGCGGTAGAATGGGATGTGTGAGGAGAGGTAGAATGGGATGTGTGAGGAGAGGTAGAATGGGACGTGAGGAGAGGTAGAATGGGATGTGTGAGGAGAGGTAGAATGGGATGTGAGGAAAGGTAGAATGGGACGTGTGAGGAGAGGTAGAATGGGATGTGTGAGGAGAGGTAGAATGGGATGTGTGAGGAAAGGTAGAATAGGACGTGTGAGGAGAGGTAGAATGGGATGTGAGGAGAGGTAGAATGGGATTTGAGGAGAGGTAGATTGGGATGTGGGAGGAGAGGTAGAATGGGATGTGTGAGGAGAGGTAGAATGGGATGTGTGAGGAGAGGTAGAATGGGACGTGTGAGGAGAGGTAGAATGGGATGTGTGAGGAGAGGTAGAATGGGATGTGTGAGGAGAGGTAGAATGGGATGTGTCAGGAATGGTAGAATGGGATGTGAGGAGAGGTAGAATGGGGTGTGTGTGGAGACGTAGAATGGGACGTGAGAGGAGAGGTAGAATGGGATGTGTGAGGAGAGGTAGAATGGGACGTTAGAGGAGAGGTAGAATGGGATGTGTGAGGAGAGGTAGAATGGGATGCGAGAGGAGAGGTAGAATGGGATGTGTGAGGAGAGGTAGAATGGGATATGTGAGGAGAGGTAGAATGGGAAGTGTGAGGAGAGGTGGAATGGGACGTGAGAGGAGAGATAGAATGGGACGTGAGAGGAGAGGTAGAACGGGACGTGTGAGGAGAGGTAGAATGGGATGTGTGAGGGGAGGTAGAATGGGACGTGTGAGGAGAGGTAGAATGGGATGTGAGGAGAGGTAGAATGGGACGTGAGGAGAGGTAGAATGGGATGTGTGAGGAGAGGTACAATGGGACGTGAGGACAGGTAGAATGGGAGGTGTGAGGAGAGGTAGAATGGGATGTGTGAGAAGAGGTAGAATGGGATGTATGAGGAGAGGTAGAATGGGATGTGTGAGGAGAGGTAGAATGGGATATGTGAGGAGAGGTAGAATGGGAAGTGTGAGGAGAGGTAGAATGGGACGTGAGAGGAGAGGTAGAATGGGACGTGAGAGGAGAGGTAGAACGGGACGTGTGAGGAGAGGTAGAATGGGATGTGTGAGGGGAGGTAGAATGGGACGTGTGAGGAGAGGTAGAATGGGATGTGAGGAGAGGTAGAATGGGATGTGAGGAGAGGTAGAATGGGATGTGAGGAGAGGTAGAATGGGATGTGTGAGGAGAGGTAGAATGGGATGTGTGAGGGGAGGTAGAATGGGATGCGTGAGGAGAGGTAGAATGGGACGTGAGAGGAGAGGTAGAATGGGATGTGAGAGGAGAGGTAGAATGGGACGTGAGAGGAGAGGTAGAATTGGACGTGAGAGGAGAGGTAGAATGGGATGTGTGAGGAGAGGTAGAATGGGATGTGTGAGGAGAGGTAGAATGGGATGTGTGAGGAGAGGTAGAATGGGATGTGAGGAGAGGTAGAATGGGATGTGTGAGGAGAGGTAGAATGGGATGTGTGAGGAGAGGTACAATGGGATGTGTGAGGAGAGGTAGAATGGGATGTGTGAGGAGAGGTAGAATGGGACGTGAGGAGAGGTAGAATGGGATGTGTGAGGAGAGGTAGAATGGGATGTGAGGAGAGGTAGAATGGGACGTGTGAGGAGAGGTAGAATGGGATGTGTGAGGAGAGGTAGAATGGGATGTGTGAGGAGAGGTAGAATGGGACGTGTGAGGAGAGGTAGAATGGGATGTGAGGAGAGGTAGAATGGGATTTGAGGAGAGGTAGATTGGGATGTGGGAGGAGAGGTAGAATGGGATGTGTGAGGAGAGGTAGAATGGGATGTGTGAGGAGAGGTAGAATGGGATGTGTGAGGAGAGGTAGAATGGGATGTGTGAGGAGAGGTAGAATGGGATGTGTCAGGAATGGTAGAATGGGATGTGAGGAGAGGTAGAATGGGGTGTGTGTGGAGATGTAGAATGGGACGTGAGAGGAGAGGTAGAATGGGATGTGTGAGGAGAGGTAGAATGGGACGTGAGAGGAGAGGTAGAATGGGATGTGTGAGGAGAGGTAGAATGGGATGCGAGAGGAGAGGTAGAATGGGATGTGTGAGGAGAGGTAGAATGGGATATGTGAGGAGAGGTAGAATGGGAAGTGTGAGGAGAGGTGGAATGGGACGTGAGAGGAGAGGTAGAATGGGACGTGAGAGGAGAGGTAGAACGGGACGTGTGAGGAGAGGTAGAATGGGATGTGTGAGGGGAGGTAGAATGGGACGTGTGAGGAGAGGTAGAATGGGATGTGAGGAGAGGTAGAATGGGACGTGAGGAGAGGTAGAATGGGATGTGTGAGGAGAGGTACAATGGGACGTGAGGACAGGTAGAATGGGATGTGTGAGGAGAGGTAGAATGGGATGTGTGAGAAGAGGTAGAATGGGATGTGTGAGGAGAGGTAGAATGGGATGTGTGAGGAGAGGTACAATGGGACGTGAGGACAGGTAGAATGGGATGTGTGAGGAGAGGTAGAATGGGATGTGTGAGGAGAGGTAGAATGGGATGTGTGAGAAGAGGTAGAATGGGATGTGAGAGGAGAGGTAGAATGGGATGTGTGAGGAGAGGTAGAATGGGATGTGTGAGGAGAGGTAGAATGGGATATGTGAGGAGAGGTAGAATGGGAAGTGTGAGGAGAGGTAGAATGGGACGTGAGAGGAGAGGTAGAATGGGACGTGAGAGGAGAGGTAGAACGGGACGTGTGAGGAGAGTTAGAATGGGATGTGTGAGGGGAGGTAGAATGGGATGTTAGGAGAGGTAGAATGGGACGTGAGGAGAGGTAGAATGGGATGTGTGAGGAGAGGTACAATGGGACGTGAGGAGAGGTAGAATGGGATGTGTAAGGAGAGGTAGAATGGGATGTGTGAGAAGAGGTAGAATGGGATGTGTGAGGAGAGGTAGAATGGGATGTGAGGAGAGGTAGAATGGGCTGTGTGAGGAGAGGTAGAATGGGACGTGAGGAGAGGTAGAATGGGGTGTGTGAGGAGAGGTAGTATGGGATGTGAGGAGAGGTAGAATGGGAGGTGTTAGGAGATGTAGAATGCGATGTGTGAGGAGAGGTAGAATGGGATGTGAGGAGAGGTAGAATGGGACGTGTGAGGAGAGGTAGAATGAGATGTGTGAGGAGAGGTAGAATGGGATGTGAGGAGAGGTAGAATGGGATGTGTGAGGATAGGTAGAATGGGAAGTGTGAGGAGAGGTAGATTGGGACGTGTGAGGAGAGGTAGAATGGGATGTGTGAGGAGAGGTAGAATGGGAAGTGTGAGGAGATGTAGAATGGGACGTGAGAGGAGAGGTAGAATGGGATGTGTGAGGAGAGGTTGAATGGGATGCGAGAGGAGAGGTAGAATGGGATGTGTGAGGAGAGGTAGAATGTGATGTGTGAGGAGAGGTAGAATGGGAAGTGTGAGGAGAGGTAGAATGGGACGTGAGAGGAGAGGTAGAATGGGACGTGTGAGGAGAGGTAGAATGGGATGTGTGAGGAGAGGTAGAATGGGACGTGTGAGGAGAGGTAGAATGGGATGTGTGAGGAGAGGTAGAATGGGATGTGTGAGGAGAGGTAGAATGGGATGTGTCAGGAATGGTAGAATGGGATGTGAGGAGAGGTAGAATGTGGTGTGTGTGGAGACGTAGAATGGGACGTGAGAGGAGAGGTAGAATGGGATGTGTGAGGAGAGTTAGAATGGGATGTGTGAGGAGAGGTAGAATGGGACGTGTGAGGAGAGGTAGAATGGGATGTGTGAGGAGAGGTAGAATGGGATGTGTGAGGAGAGGTAGAATGGGATGTGTGAGGAGAGGTAGAATGGGACGTGTGAGGAGATGTAGAATGGGGTGTGTGAGGAGAGGTAGAATGGGATGTGTGAGGAGAGGTAGAATAGGACGTGTGAGGAGAGGTAGAATGGGATGTGTGAGGAGAGGTAGAATGCGAAGTGCGAGGAGAGGTAGAATGGGATGTGTGAGGAGAGGGAGAATGGGATTTGTGAGGAGAGGTAGAATGGGATGTGTGAGGAGAGGGAGAATGGGATGTGTGAGGAGATGTAGAATGGGATGTGTGAGGAGAGGTAGAATGGGACGTGTGAGGAGAGGTAGAATGGGATGTGTGAGGAGAGGTAGAATGGGATGTGTGAGGAGAGGTAGAATGGGATGTGAGAGGAGAGGTAGAATAGGATGTGAGAGGAGAAGTAGAATGGGATGTGTGAGGAGAGGTAGAATGGGATGTGAGAGGAGAGGTAGAATGGGATGTGAGAGGAGAGGTAGAATGGGATGTGTGAGGAGAGCAAGAATGGGATGTGTGAGGAGAGGTAGAATGGGATGTGAGGAGAGGTAGAATGGGACGTGTGAGGAGAGGTAGAATGGGACGTGTGAGGAGAGGTAGAATGGGATGTGTGAGGAGAGGTAGAATGGGGCGTGTGAGGAGAGGTAGAATGGGACGTGTGAGGAGAGGTAGAATGGGCTGTGTGAGGAGAGGTAGAATGGGACGTGTGAGGAGAGGTAGAATGGGATGTGTGAGGAGAGGTAGAATGGGACGTGTGAGGAGAGGTAGAATGGGATGTGTGAGTAGAGGTAGAATGGGATGTGACAGGAGAGGTAGAATGGGATGTGTGAGGAGAGGTAGAATGGGACGTGTGAGAAGAGGTAGAATGGGACGTGTGAGGAGAGGTAGAATGGGATGTGAGGAGAGGTAGAATGGGACGTGTGAGGAGAGGTAGAATGGGACGTGTGAGGAGAGGTAGAATGGGATGTGAGGAGAGGTAGAATGCGACATGTGAGGAGAGGTAGAATGGGACGTGTGAGGAGAGGTAGAATTGGATGTGAGGAGAGGTAGAATGGGACGTGTGAGGAGAGGTAGAATGGGACGTGTGAGGAGAGGTAGAATGGGATGTGAGGAGAGGTAGAATGGGACATGTGAGGAGAGGTAGAATGGGACCTGAGAGGAGAGGTAGAATGGGACGTGTGAGGAGAGGTCGAATGGGACGTGTGAGGAGAGGTAGAATGGGACATGTGATAGGATAGGTAGAATGGGATGTGAGGAGAGGTAGAATGGGATGTGAGGAGAGGTAGAATGGGATGTGTGAGGAGAGGTAGAATGGGATGTGTAAGGAGAGGTAGCATGGGACATGTGAGGAGAGGTAGAATGGGATGTGAGGAGAGGTAGAATGGGATGTGAGGAGAGGTAGAATGGGATGTGTGAGGAGAGGTAGAATGGGATGTGTGAGGGGAGGTAGAATGGGATGTGGGAGGAGAGGTAGAATGGGATGTGTGAGGAGAGGTAGAATGGGATGTGAGGAGAGGTAGAATGGGATGTGTGAGGAGAGGTAGAATGGGATGTGAGGAGAGGTAGAATGGGACGTGTGAGGAGAGGTAGAATGGGATGTGTGAGGAGAGGTAGAATGGGATGTGTGGGGAGAGGTAGAATGGGACGTGTGAGGAGAGGTAGAATGGGATGTGAGGAGAGGTAGAATGGGATTTGAGGAGAGGTAGATTGGGATGTGGGAGGAGAGGTAGAATGGGATGTGTGAGGAGAGGTAGAATGGGATGTGTGAGGAGAGGTAGAATGGGACGTGTGAGGAGAGGGAGAATGGGATGTGTGAGGAGAGGTAGAATGGGGTGTGAGAGGAGAGGTAGAATAGGATGTGAGGAGAGGTAGAATGGGATGTGGGAGGAGAGGTAGAATGGGATGTGTGAGGAGAGGTAGAATGGGACATGTGAGGAGAGGTAGAATGGGACGTGAGGAGAGGTAGAATGGGACGTGAGGAGAGGTAGAATGGGAGGTGTGAGGAGAGGTAGAGTGGGATGTGAGGAGAGGTAGAATGGGATGTGTGAGGAGAGGTAGAATGGGATGTGTGAGGAGAGGTAGAATGGGATGTGTGAGGAGAGGTAGAATGTGATGTGTGAGGAGAGGTAGAATGGGACGTGAGGAGAGGTAGAATGGGATGTGTGAGGAGAGGTAGAATGGGATGTGAGGAGAGGTAGAATGGGACGTGTGAGGAGAGGTAGAATGGGATGTGTGAGGAGAGGTAGAATGGGATGTGTGAGGAGAGGTAGAATGGGACGTGTAAGGGGAGGTAGAATGGGATGTGAGGAGAGGTAGAATGGGATTTGAGGAGAGGTAGATTGGGATGTGGGAGGAGAGGTAGAATGGGATGTGTGAGGAGAGGTAGAATGGGATGTGTGAGGAGAGTTAGAATGGGACGTGAGGAGAGGTAGAATGGGGTGTGAGAGGAGAGGGAGAATGGGATGTGAGGAGAGGTAGAATGGGATGTGGGAGGAGAGGTGGAATGGGATGTGTGAGGAGAGGTAGAATGGGATGTGTGAGGAGAGGTAGAATGGGACATGTGAGGAGAGGTAGAATGGGACGTGAGGAGAGGTAGAATGGGACGTGAGGAGAGGTAGAATGGGAGGTGTGAGGAGAGGTAGAGTGGGATGTGAGGAGAGGTAGAATGGGATGTGTGAGGGGAGGTAGAATGGGATGTGAGGAGAGGTAGAATGGGATGTATGAGTAGAGGTAGAATGGGATATGAGAGCAGAGGTAGAATGGGATGTGAGAGGAGAGGTAGAATGGGATGTGAGAGGAGAGGTAGAATGGGACGTGTGAGGAGAGGTAGAATGGGATGTGAGAGGAGAGGTAGAATGGGACGTGAGGAGAGGTAGAATGGGACGTGAGGAGAGGTAGAATGGGAGGTGTGAGGAGAGGTAGAGTGGGATGTGAGGAGAGGTAGAATGGGATGTGTGAGGAGAGGTAGAATGGGATGTGTGAGGAGAGGTAGAATGGGATGTGTGAGGAGAGGTAGAATGGGATGTGTGAGGAGAGGTAGAATGGGATGTGAGGAGAGGTAGAATGGGATGTGTGAGGAGAGGTAGAATGGGATGTGAGGAGAGGTAGAATGGGACGTGTGAGGAGAGGTAGAGTGGGATGTGTGAGGAGAGGTAGAATGGGATGTGTGGGGAGAGGTAGAATGGGACGTGTGAGGAGAGGTAGAATGGGATGTGAGGAGAGGTAGAATGGGATTTGAGGAGAGGTAGATTGGGATGTGGGAGGAGAGGTAGAATGGGATGTGTGAGGAGAGGTAGAATGGGATGTGTGAGGAGAGGTAGAATGGGACGTGTGAGGAGAGGGAGAATGGGATGTGTGAGGAGAGGTAGAATGGGGTGTGAGAGGAGAGGTAGAATAGGATGTGAGGAGAGGTAGAATGGGATGTGGGAGGAGAGGTAGAATGGGATGTGTGAGGAGAGGTAGAATGGGATGTGTGAGGAGAGGTAGAATGGGACATGTGAGGAGAGGTAGAATGGGACGTGAGGAGAGGTAGAATGGGACGTGAGGAGAGGTAGAATGGGAGGTGTGAGGAGAGGTAGAGTGGGATGTGAGGAGAGGTAGAATGGGATGTGTGAGGAGAGGTAGAATGGGATGTGTGAGGAGAGGTAGAATGGGATGTGTGAGGAGAGGTAGAATGGGATGTGTGAGGAGAGGTAGAATGGGACGTGAGGAGAGGTAGAATGGGATGTGTGAGGAGAGGTAGAATGGGATGTGAGGAGAGGTAGAATGGGATTTGAGGAGAGGTAGATTGGGATGTGGGAGGAGAGGTAGAATGGGATGTGTGAGGAGAGGTAGAATGGGATGTGTGAGGAGAGTTAGAATGGGACGTGAGGAGAGGTAGAATGGGGTGTGAGAGGAGAGGGAGAATGGGATGTGAGGAGAGGTAGAATGGGATGTGGGAGGAGAGGTGGAATGGGATGTGTGAGGAGAGGTAGAATGGGATGTGTGAGGAGAGGTAGAATGGGACATGTGAGGAGAGGTAGAATGGGACGTGAGGAGAGGTAGAATGGGACGTGAGGAGAGGTAGAATGGGAGGTGTGAGGAGAGGTAGAGTGGGATGTGAGGAGAGGTAGAATGGGATGTGTGAGGGGAGGTAGAATGGGATGTGAGGAGAGGTAGAATGGGATGTATGAGGAGAGGTAGAATGGGATATGAGAGCAGAGGTAGAATGGGATGTGAGAGGAGAGGTAGAATGGGATGTGAGAGGAGAGGTAGAATGGGACGTGTGAGGAGAGGTAGAATGGGATGTGAGAGGAGAGGTAGAATGGGACGTGAGGAGAGGTAGAATGGGACGTGAGGAGAGGTAGAATGGGAGGTGTGAGGAGAGGTAGAGTGGGATGTGAGGAGAGGTAGAATGGGATGTGTGAGGAGAGGTAGAATGGGATGTGTGAGGAGAGGTAGAATGGGATGTGTGAGGAGAGGTAGAATGGGATGTGTGAGGAGAGGTAGAATGGGACGTGAGGAGAGGTAGAATGGGATGTGTGAGGAGAGGTAGAATGGGATGTGAGGAGAGGTAGAATGGGACGTGTGAGGAGAGGTAGAATGGGATGTGTGAGGAGAGGTAGAATGGGATGTGTGAGGAGAGGTAGAATGGGACGTGTGAGGGGAGGTAGAATGGGATGTGAGGAGAGGTAGAATGGGATGTGTGAGGAGAGTTAGAATGGGACGTGTGAGGAGAGGGAGAATGGGATGTGTGAGGAGAGGTAGAATGGGGTGTGAGAGGAGAGGTAGAATGGGATGTGAGGAGAGGTAGAATGGGATGTGGGAGGAGAGGTGGAATGGGATGTGTGAGAAGAGGTAGAATGGGATGTGTGAGGAGAGGTAGAATGGGACATGTGAGGAGAGATAGAATGGGACGTGAGGAGAGGTAGAATGGGACGTGAGGAGAGGTAGAATGGGAGGTGTGAGGAGAGGTAGAGTGGGATGTGAGGAGAGGTAGAATGGGATGTGAGGAGAGGTAGAATGGGATGTATGAGGAGAGGTAGAATGGGATATGAGAGCAGAGGTAGAATGGGATGTGAGAGGAGAGGTAGAATGGGATGTGAGAGGAGAGGTAGAATGGGACGTGTGAGTAGAGGTAGAATGGGATGTGAGAGGAGAGGTAGAATGGGACGTGTGAGGAGAGGTAGAATGGGATGTGAGAGGAGAGGTAGAATGGGATGTGAGGAGAGGTAGAATGGGACGTGTGAGGAGAGGTAGAATGGGATGTGAGAGGAGAGGTAGAATGGGATATGAGAGGAGAGGTAGAATCGGACGTGTGAGGAGAGGTAGAATGGGATGTGAGAGCAGAGGTAGAATGGGACATGAGAGAGACAGCCAGACAGAGTGAATACACACGCTGAAGATGGGCTGCTGAATTTTTCGTGTTTTTAGTGTTTAAAGTGGGGGAAAAAAAGGTTCATTTCAAGTTTAAAAAGGTTTTAAAGTTAAATTTAGTTCTAGTTAAGTTAGTTTAGTTTGTTTAGTTAAGTTTAAGTTTAGTTTAGTCTAGATTAAGTAAGGAAGGAAAAGACCACCAAAGAGACCACCAAAGGAAAAAAAAACCAGAGGAAATTAGAAAAAAAAAAGCCGAAGAAAAAAAAAAGAAATAAGGGAAAAAAAAAATATACAAACCAAAGAACAGCGGCCGCACGGGGCCACAGCAGCAGCAGAAGCGAGGTGACTCGGCCGCATCGGGAACCGAGGCGCGAAGGCCGCACGGAGACGCAGCGGCAGCCGGAGCGAGGAGACTCGGGGAGGCCGCTTCGGGAAACGAGGCGAATCGGGGAGGCCGCACGGAGACGCAGCGGCAGCCGGAACGAGGTGACTCGGGGAGCCCGAGCGGCGAACGAGACACGGTCCGATCGGCGGCCGCAGTCCAGCACCCGAGCGACGACCGCAGTCCAGCACCCGAGCGACGGCCGCAGTCCAGCACCCGAGCGACGACCGCAGTCCAGCACCCGAACGGCGAACGAGGCACAGCCCGAGCGGCGGCTGGGATAGAAAGCCCGGGAAAGGCCCGAGGAGCCAGGCCCAGAGACCTCTGAGGCGAAGGGGAGCAACCAGAAGGCTTCCAGAAGCAAACCAAGACTGTGAGTACAGGGCCCAGGGAGGGAGACTGAAGCCAGGGAAAGGCCCGAGGAGCCAGGCCGAGACAGAGGCACAGAGACCTCTGAGGGGGAGGGGAACAGCCCGAAGGCACCGGGAAACAGCGGCTCACAGACCCAGACCTGAGAAGGGTGAACCCAGAAGCCGAGGCCCAGGGACCACGGGGTCGGAGAGGGGGACCGGGAAAGTTCGCGAACAGGGAGAGGGAAACACCAAACCCGGGGCCCCAGAAAAGCTTATTCTAAGATCAACAATACTTTACCAAAAATGAGCGAATCAGAAGATCCACAACAGCCCCGCTTCCAGATTCCCCCCAACACCGCAAAAAAAGCTATAAAAGCGATCAAGCATGAGCAGATGAGAGAAAAACCAGAAACACTTTTTGCTGACTGTTACAACAATGGGACAAAAAGTAACCTCATTTTCTACTCAGATCAGCCAGTGGCTTGGATCACAGCAATAAAATCACACTATACCAATGTTAAGCTAGAAAATACCGCAAATGGGTCCATAATGAAAATTAACACACCAGGAGACAGTTCAACTACGACGGTCAACGCGTACAATACCGGAACAATATTAGTGCAAGGCAACCTCGACAAATTTGCGACAGCCTTCAGGACACTGAAAAAATTAACTAAGGGGGGAAGGAACAGCCCCAGAGTGGCCCGCACTCCCCCCAACATTGACAACTTACCAGGAGAAAATCTGCCTGGTCAGGAGGTGAACGAGCCACACAGTTCAAACCAGACACCAACCCCGGGGAACCACAGCCACACGATACAACTGACAAACCCCAGCATAACTACCAGGGAGGAAGCCACACATAGTCCCCCTACCATTCCCAGCTCACCAAGAGAAGAGCAGCATAGCCAGGAAGTGAGTGAGCCCTCCAGGGCCGACCAGCCTAGCCAGGAAGTGAGTGAGCCTTCCAGGGCCGACCAGGCACATACCCCGGGATCACACAGCCAGATACAACCAAAAGATAAATTTAATCAATTAGAGATAGAGGTGGTTAAACTTAGAGAGGACTTCCTCAAAATGAATGACTATCAAAATCAGGAGAGGGAGAGACACAAGAGAGAGCTGAAGCTACTTGAGAACCAGGTGAATCTACTTAGGAATCAGGTGAAAGAGCTGCAGGAAAAAGAAGAGAGCCATAGAGGAGAGATAACACCATTAGACCAGCAACCAGAGGCTAGAGATAAGACAAGACAGAGCCGGACGGAACGGCTGCACTCCCACACGGAACAAAAGCAACAGACACACAATACAAGGGGTGCCACACAGACCGACCAGCATACTGATTCGCAATCTTCCCCCACCACCGTGGAACCACAAGCGGGCCGCTCACAAGAGGTACGCACACACCAGACACCCCAGCCCAGCACACACACTATGAGTCCAAGCGAAAGCCACCAGACAGTAAACACAAACAAGGCTGACGTCGTAATACTCATAGACTCAAATGGGAAATTTCTATGGGAGAAAAAGCTATTCCCTAGAAGTAAAGTAGAAAAGATCTGGTGCCCAACAACAAACAGAGCCATGGGATGGCTGACCAAAGCCAGATTAGGCTCCCCCCAACACATAATAATACACACGGGCACAAATGACCTAAAGACCCAACAGAAAGAAGTAGCAACATCGCTCAGAGCAATGATTAGGAAAGCAAGCAGTACATTTCCAAACACTAGAATCACTGTTTCCACAATATTGCCGAGAACAGACTTCAACAACAACACAATTCATGAGATAAATGCCAGCATAGCAAGAGACTGCGAATCAAACCACAACGTACACCTGGCCCAACACCCCACCCTCGATGAGGAATGTCTTTACGACCACGTCCACATCCAAAGGCAAAGAATATCGATCTTTGCTAAAGCCCTGAAGGACGTCGCTTTTAACCGGGTCCATACCCAGACTCCAAGAGGACCCCCCCCCGACCACCAGAGATCAGCGGGGTACATATCAGGAACACTACAAGTACCACCAACACACCAACCGAGACCAGAGAGGATCCCCATGCAAAACAACAATGTCAGACCTGCACCACTCCTGTCCCACAGGGGAATAGGACCGCTACCAGCCAGACAGAGGGAGAGATGCACAGGACGTACGCAATACCTCAGACAGAAACAATCCATTAAGAGACAATAAGCAGATGTGCAGCAGCATCTACTTCCGCCTTATGGATCAAGGACTAATTAATAGAAAGAACTGTAACCAAATTGTATTAACTTTTGTAGACAACTGATGTGATCTTTTTTTTCCCACACTTAGACACGACAAACACGTACCACTCTTTAACCTATCATAGTAAAAGATCAAACTTAACATGAAATCCTTATATATTTCGACCTGGAATATCCAAGGTCTACGCTCTTCACTGCGAGAAGTGAAAAGTAGGACCCCAGAGTTCATAGATGAAACTAAAGACCTAGATATTATCATTTTACAGGAAACTTGGTATAAAGGAAAAGGACACACTGGCTGTCCCCAAGGGTACACTGAGCTGGTGGTCCCCTCCAATAAATTACCAAGTGTAACCCAAGGCAGAGACTCCGGAGGCATACTGATCTGGTTTAAAACAGAACTTAAGAATTACATCAAATTTATAAAAAAGGGCGAAAACCATATGTGGCTCAAACTTGAGAGGGAGATTATCTCAAACACCCAAGATGTTTACATTTGCGCACTTTATATCCCTCCAATCGATTCCCCGTACTACAAAGAGGACACCTTCTCCAACATGGAGGGGGAAATTATCCAATACCAGGCCCAGGGGAACGTGTTGATCTGTGGGGACCTCAATTCAAGAACGGGCGAAGAACCAGACTTCACCAATAATCAGGGAAACAATTACGTTTTCGGGAATAACCACTTTGACATCCCTTCCCTTCCATACAGGCATAACTGCGACAAGCAGTCAAATACCAATGGAAAACAGCTACTACAGCTCTGTCAAAACCTGGGTCTGTACATTGTCAATGGTAGGTTCATAGGAGACCTCCTAGGAAGATCGACCTATTGCTCACCTCTTGGCTGCAGCACAGTAGACTATATGATTACAGACTTAGACCCATCCTCTTTCAGAGCATTCACAGTCAAACCACAAACAACACTGTCAGATCACAGTCAAATTACTATGTTCCTCAAAAAGACAGAAACAAACAACATAGAAACACAACCCAGTAAACTGTACAACACCCAAAAATCGTACAGATGGGCCAAAAACGACACGGAAAAATACCAGAAAACAATTAGCAATGCATCAACTCAAGCTCTCTTAGACACCTTTCTGGATAACATATACACTCACAATAAAGAAGGCGTAAACCGGGCAGTTAGTAAACTAAACAATATTTTTGATAATTTGGCAACAAATGCAAACTTGAAAGCTCGCAACAACAAACCCAAAACAAAAAACTATGAAAAATGGTTTGACCGAGATTGCCATAACATGAGGAAAAAACTTAGAAAAATATCAAACCAAAAACACAGACATCCAGAAAACGAGGAACTACGCCTTACTTATTGTCAGACACTAACACAATACAGAAACACACTCAGAACCAAAAAAGAGCAATATATTAAGAATACACTCAGCTCCATGGAGGAATCCATAGATTCCAATTGTTTCTGGGAAAACTTGAAAACACTACACAAAAGACAACACGACGATTTGGCCATTCAAAATGGGGACACATGGGTAAACCACTTTGAAAAATTATACCAGAAAAACACACTAAGACCAGAGCAACACCAAATATGCAAAAAACTGGAAAAGCTAGAAATGGCCATAAAAGATAACCAAAACCCGCTGGACGCCATAATAACAGAAAAAGAACTTCTTGAAAAACTCAAGGACCTGCGACCAGGAAAAGCCTGCGGGACAGACGGCATACTAAACGAGATGATTAAACACACAGACAACAAAATGAAACTGGCTATCCTAAAACTCTTCAACTTGGTTCTGAGTGTCGGTTATTTCCCTGATATCTGGAACAAAGGACTCATAACGCCCATATACAAAAGTGGGGACAAAATCGACCCAAACAACTATCGAGGCATCTGTGTAAACAGTAACCTGGGGAAGGTATTCTGTAGCATCATAAACAAAAGACTTATAAACTTCCTTGAGGAGCACAATGTCTTGAGTAAAAGCCAAATTGGATTCCTGCCAAACTATAGAACATCCGATCATATCTTCACCCTACAGACCCTAATTGACAAACACGTTCACCATAACAAAAGCAAAATCTACGCATGCTTTGTAGATTTCCAGAAGGCTTTCGACTCCATCTGGCATGACGGTTTATTCCTGAAACTTATCGAAAGTGGGGTAGGAGGGAAAACATATGATGTAATTAAATCAATGTATACAAACAACAAATGTGCAGTTAAAATTGGAGACAAACAAACAAAATACTTCCCACAGGGGCGGGGGGTGACGCAGGGCTCGCCAATCTCACCAACACTCTTTAATATTTACATAAATGGATTGGCAAAACTACTTGAACAATCTACAGCACCCGGCCTCACCCTATATGAATCCAAGGTTAAATTCCTCCTCTATGCAGACGACCTGGTTCTGCTGTCACCTACTAAAGAGGGGCTACAGCAAAACCTGGACCTGCTGGAGTCGTACTGCCAGACTTGGGCCCTGAAAATAAATCCCCAAAAAACCAAAGTCCTTGTGTTCCAGCAAAGATCCAAACATCAGGGACCCAAAATAAATTTCACAGTAGGAACAACCAAAATTGAACAAACCACTAACTACACATACTTGGGCTTAAAAATCAGTTCTACGGGAAACTTCAAACTGGCTGTGAATGAACTGAAAGAGAAAGCAAGAAGGGCTTTCTATGCCATCAAAAAATCAATCCAAATAGAAATCCCAATTAGCATTTGGCTCAAAATTTTCAAATCAGTAATTGAACCAATTGCACTCTATGGCAGTGAGGTATGGGGACCGCTAACTCAACAAGAATTTGCAAAATGGGACAAACACCCAATTGAGATCCTACATGCAGAATTCTGTAAAAGTATCCTCCGGACTCAAAGGAAAACAGTAAACAATGCATGCAGGGCGGAACTCGGCCAATATCCATTAATAATCACTATCCAAAAAAGAGCCACCAAATTTTGGAATCACCTACAAATGAGCAATCCCCAATGCTATCACTACGACGCCCTGAAATGCCAAGAGCTGACCATAAAGAAGAATACCCTCAGTCAACTAGTCCTGGGACTCAGTGAAGTAACTACTAACAATACTAACAATAACCAGCCCCAGGACAGTGACAGGGTAACACAAAGAATTCGACCCAACACAATCGTCGCTAAGCAAAAGGAAAAATATCTGACATATTGGGCAGAAACAACAAAAACCCAAAGCAAACTCAATTGCTACTTGGCCCTAAACAGACAATACAACATAGCTGATTACCTGACCATGGTAAAGGATAACAAACTGAGAAGAACCTTGACAAGGTACAGACTTAGCGAACATAGCCTAGCGATCGAAAAAGGCAGACACAGGCAGACCAGGCTGCCAAGAGAGGAAAGGATATGCTCGCACTGCTGTCAGGGAGTGGTGGAGACAGAGATGCACTTCCTCACAGCTTGTGGAAAATATCAGGGCATCAGGGAGAATTTCTACCAAAAATTCTCACAAATATGCCCTGATTTCAGAAATCTGAATGACAACCAAAAACTCCCATTCCTACTGGGAGAGGAGAGAAGCTGTATAACACTGGCGGCACGCTATGTTACAGCTTGCCATGAACAGAGAGCCAACCAGTAAACTAAGAAAAGAATATATATAAACGATGCGAATGTATATTTATACACTCAGGGATATACCTGTTTATACACTGTATGAATGGAACTGCGTTTATGTGGTAAACCATAGATGTATTTTGATGCTTTGGCAACATAAGATGTAACTTATCATGCCAATAAAGCGATTTGAATTGAATTGAATTGAATTGAGAGGAGAGGTAGAATGGGATGTGAGGAGAGGTAGAATGGGACGTGAGAGGAGAGGTAGAATGGGATATGAGGAGAGGTAGAATGGGATGTGTGAGGAGAGGTAGAATGGGATGTGAGGAGAGGTAGAATGGGATGTGTGAGGAGAGGTAGAATGAGATGTGAGAGGAGAGGTAGAATGGGATATGAGGAGAGGTAGAATGAGATGTGTGAGGAGAGGTAGAATGGGACGTGTGAGGAGAGGTAGAATGGGACGTGTGAGGAGAGGTAGAATGGGATCTGAGGAGAGGTAGAATGGGATGTGTGAGGAGAGGTAGAATGGGACGTGTGAGGAGAGTTAGAATGGGACGTGTGAGGAGAGGTAGAATGGGATGTGAGGAGAGGTAGAATGGAACGTGTCAGGAGAGGTAGAATGGGACATGTCAGGAGAGGTAGAATGGAATGTGAGGAGATGTAGAATGGGACATGTGAGGAGAGGTAGAATGGGACGTGTGAGGAGAGGTAGAATGGGATGTGAGGAGAGATAGAATGGGACGTGTGAGGAGAGGTAGAATGGGACGTGTGAGGAGAGTTAGAATGGGATGTGAGGAGAGGTAGAATGGGACATGTGAGGAGAGGTAGAATGGGACGTGAGAGGAGAGGTAGAATGGGACGTGTGAGGAGAGGTAGAATGGGACGTGTGAGGAGAGGTAGAATGGGACATGTGAGAGGAGAGGTAGAATGGGATGTGAGGAGAGGTAGAATGGGATGTGAGGAGAGGTAGAATGGGATGTGTGAGGAGAGGTAGAATGGGATGTGTGAGGAGAGGTAGCATGGGACATGTGAGGAGAGGTAGAATGGGATGTGAGGAGAGGTAGAATGGGATGTGAGGAGAGGTAGAATGGGATGTGTGAGGAGGGGTAGAATGGGATGTGTGAGGAGAGGTAGAATGGGACGTGAGAGGAGAGGTAGAATGGGATGTGAGAGGAGAGGTAGAATGGGATGTGAGAGGAGAGGTAGAATGGGACGTGAGAGGAGAGGTAGAATGGGATGTGTGAGGAGAGGTAGAATGGGATGTGTGAGGAGAGGTAGAATGGGATGTGTGAGGAGAGGTGGAATGGGATGTGAGGAGAGGTAGAATGGGATGTGTGAGGAGAGGTAGAATGGGATGTGTGAGGAGAGGTAGAATGGGATGTGTGAGGAGAGGTAGAATGGGATGTGTGAGGAGAGGTAGAATGGGACGTGAGGAGAGGTAGAATGGGATGTGTGAGGAGAGGTAGAATGGGATGTGAGGAGAGGTAGAATGGGACGTGTGAGGAGAGGTAGAATGGGATGTGTGAGGAGAGGTAGAATGGGATGTGTGAGGAGAGGTAGAATGGGATGTGTGAGGAGAGGTAGAATGGGATGTGAGGAGAGGTAGAATGGGATGTGAGGAGAGGTAGAATGGGATGTAGGAGGAGAGGTAGAATGGGATGTGTGAGGAGAGGTAGAATGCGATGTGTGAGGAGAGGTAGAATGGGACGTGTGAGGAGAGATAGAATGGGATGTGTGAGGAGAGGTAGAATGGGGTGTGAAAGGAGAGGTAGAATGGGATGTGAGGAGAGGTAGAATGGGATGTGGGAGGAGAGGTAGAATGGGATGTGTGAGGAGAGGTAGAATGGGATGTGTGAGGAGAGGTAGAATGGGACATGTGAGGAGAGGTAGAATGGGACGTGAGGAGAGGTAGAATGGAACGTGAGGAGAGGTAGAATGGGAGGTGTGAGGAGAGGTAGAATGGGATGTGAGGAGAGGTAGAATGGGATGTGTGAGGGGAGCTAGAATGAGATGTGAGGAAAGGTAGAATGGGATGTATGAGGAGAGGTAGAATGGGATATGAGAGCAGAGGTAGAATGGGACGTGTGAGGAGAGGTAGAATGGGATGTGAGAGGAGAGGTAGAATGGGACGTGTGAGGAGAGGTAGAATGGGATGTGAGAGGAGAGGTAGAATGGGACGTGTGAGGAGAGGTAGAATGGGATGTGAGAGGAGAGGTAGAATGGGATGTGAGGAGAGGTAGAATGGGACGTGTGAGGAGAGGTAGAATGGGATGTGAGAGGAGAGGTAGAATGGGATATGAGAGGAGAGGTAGAATGGGACGTGTGAGGAGAGGTAGAATGGGATGTGAGAGCAGAGGTAGAATGGGATGTGAGGAGAGGTAGAATGGGATGTGAGGAGAGGTAGAATGGGATGTGGGAGGAGAGGTAGAATGGGATGTGTGAGGAGAGGTAGAATGGGATGGGTGAGGAGAGGTAGAATGGGACATGTGAGGAGAGGTAGAATGGGACGTGAGGAGAGGTAGAATGGAACGTGAGGAGAGGTAGAATGGGAGGTGTGAGGAGAGGTAGAATGGGATGTGAGGAGAGGTAGAATGGGATGTGTGAGGGGAGGTAGAATGGGATGTGAGGAGAAGTAGAATGGGATGTATGAGGAGAGGTAGAATGGGATATGAGAGCAGAGGTAGAATGGGACGTGTGAGGAGAGGTAGAATGGGATGTGAGAGGAGAGGTAGAATGGGATGTGAGAGGAGAGGTAGAATGGGACGTGTGAGGAGAGGTAGAATGGGATGTGAGAGGAGAGGTAGAATGGGATGTGAGGAGAGGTAGAATGGGACGTGTGAGGAGAGGTAGAATGGGATGTGAGAGGAGAGGTAGAATGGGATGTGAGAGGAGAGGTAGAATGGGATGTGAGAGCAGAGGTAGAATGGGACATGAGAGGAGAGGTAGAATGGGATGTGAGGAGAGGTAGAATGGGATGTGTGAGGAGAGGTAGAATGGGATGTGAGGAGAGGTAGAATGGGACGTGTGAGGAGAGGTAGAATGGGATGTGAGAGGGGAGGTAGAATGGGATGTGAGAGCAGAGGTAGAATGGGACATGAGAGGAGAGGTGGAATGGGATGTGAGGAGAGGTAGAATGGGATGTGTGAGGAGAGGTAGAATGGGATGTGAGGAGAGGTAGAATGGGATGTGTGAGGAGAGGTAGAATGGGATGTGAGAGGAGAGGTAGAATGGGATATGAGGAGAGGTAGAATGAGATGTGTGAGGAGAGGTAGAATGGGACGTGAGAGGAGAGGTAGAATGGGATGTGTGAGGAGAGGTAGAATGGGATGTTTGAGGAGAGGTAGAATGGGACGTTTGAGGAGAGGTCAAGATTCAGGATTCAAGATTCAAGATCATTTTATTGCCATATGTAACTAGTACAATGGAATGCTTACTCCCCACTCACTCCCACAATACAAGCATATAATATAAAAGCAAAAAATAAAAACAAGTATAAATAAAAACAATAAGGAAATAAGCAAAGAGTATAGCAATAACAGTCCAAGTTGCAGGATATGATGAATAGTGCAAAAAAGCCTCAATTACCACTCGAAATAATAGTAATGTAATATGATAAATATATGGTAATATAAGTATAATATATATATTTACATAAACATATAACTATAATATATGGGGCAGTGCAATTAGCAGTTCAGTAGGTGCACTGCCTGTGGCTAGAAACTGTTCTTAAACCTGCTGGTCCTGGTTCGGATGCTGCGGTACCGACGTCCGGACCGCAGGAGGGAGAACAGTTTGTGCCCAGGGTGATTGGGGTCCTGGATGATGGAGCGGGCCTTGTTCCAGCACCTGGTCTGGAAGATCTCCTCGATGGACGGAAGTGCGCACCTGATGATCTTTTCTGCCGTATTCACAACTCTCTGGATGGCTTTCTTGTTCTGTGCGGTAGTGTTACAATACCACACATTGACACCACTCGTCGGGACACTCTCTATGGTGCCGCGGTAAAAGTTCACAAGCCACTGTGTGCTTATGCCGCATTTCCTCAGGCACCGTAGAGGGTAAAGGCGCTGGTGTGCCTTCTTCAGCATAGCCTCAGTATTATGGTTCCAGGCCAGGTCATCAGAGATCTGCAGACCCAGGAATCGGAAGCAACTGACGACTTCCACTGGTGTCCCGTCTATGCTGACGGGGCGATGGTTCCCTCGGTGGCTTCTGAAGTCCACGATGAGCTCCTTAGTTTTGCCAACGTTCAGGGCAAGGTTGTTGTCATTGCAACATCTCATCAGCTGGACTATCTCATCTCTGTACTCTGTCTCGTCATCGTTGCTTATCAGGCCAATTACTGTGGTGTCGTCGGCAAACTTGATAATCCGGTTATTGCTGTGTATGGCTGTACAGTCATGTGTAAACAGAGAGTACAGCCAAGGACTGAGGCAGCAGCCTTGTGGCGCTCCGGTGTTGAGAGCCAGAGTGGATGAGGTGTTGTTCCCTATTTTCACCACTTGAGGCCTACCAGTCAGGAAATCCAGAATCCAATTGCAGATGGGGGTGCCCAGGCCTAGGTCCCTCAGTTTCAGGACCAGCTTGGAGGGAATAATAGTATTAAATATAGAACTGTAGTCAATGAACAACAGTCTGACGTAAGTGTCCCTCCTGTCTAGGTGTTCCAGGGCAGTGTGTAGTGTTAGGGAGATGGCATCGTCTGCAGACCTGTTCGCCCTATATGCAAACTGGAACGGGTCCAAGGAATCGGATATGATGCTGCTTATGTGTGTCATGACCAGCTTTTCCAGGCACTTCATGGCTATGGATGTTAGAGCCACGGGACGATAGTCATTGAGGCCTGTTACCTTGGTCTTCTTAGGTAACGGCACAATGGTTGTCTCCTTGAAGCACACTGGTACAACAAACTGCTGCAATGAGATGTTAAAAATGTCCATGAACACAGGAGCCAGCTGGTCTGTGCAGGTCTTGAAGACACGGGGTGAAACCCCGTCTGGGCCGGCTGCCTTCCTTGCATTCACCCTCCTGAAGGTTCTCCGGACCTCGGATTCAGTCAGCTGTAATGTGTAATCCTCTGGGTGGCTGGGGGTTTTGATGGCCGGCTCAGTGTTCTCCCTCTCAAAGCGAGCATAAAAAGTATTCAGTTCATCTGGTAGGGAGTGATCGGTGTTGGTGACTCCCGCTGAGCTCCCCTTGTAGTTGGTGATGGCCCTTAGTCCCTGCCACATGCGTCTGGCGTCAGAGCCCCTGCCACACTGAGACTCTAGTTTGTTCTTATAGTCTCTTTTTGCTGCTTTGATAGCCTTTCTGAGGTCATACTTGGCCTTCTTGTAGAGTTCGGTGTCCCCTGATTTGAAAGCGGTACGCCGTTCTCTTAGGTTGTTGCGGATGTCTGAGTTCATCCATGGTTTGCAGTTAGGAAATAAACGGACAGTCTTGGTAGGAATGCATTCATCCACCAGTCTGTTAATGTATCCAGTAACGTGACCTGCGCACACATCCAGGTCTGGGTTCTTGAAAACACTTCAGTCCGTTTGTGATGAAATATGCCATTCATCACTCATCTGTATTCTCTGTGTGTGATTGTGCCTGTGACTGTGGTTTAGTTTCAGTTTCATTTCCCTGACCTCAGTTCCATTTCCTCACCTGTATTTTATTGTGTGTAGGGCTCCGCCCATACCTGGCCTCTACTTAAGCAGGCCCAGCGTGTCTCACATCTAGTACAGCCGACCTCTGGATGGGAGACACTTCTCCACTGTGTGTTACCTTCTAAGTTAATAAAAGCCTTGCTTTGTTCAGTTAACATTGAGTCTTGGATTTATTGAGGCACATTAATTTTATTAACTTATTTTTCAACACAATGCATCAACTCTTGAAACCCGAACGTTTGAATTTGGACCAGCATGCTTCGGACGCATCGGCACGCTTCGGACACTGGTTTAAGTGTATGGAATTCTTCCTGGACAATTCCGCAGCCATCACAGGCGCTACGGACGCTGAAAGTATGAAACTCGGAATCCTGCGGAATTGGGTAAGCCACCGGGTTTACCCCCACATCCAAGACGCCGACGCGTACCCGGCCGCCTGCGACATCTTAAAGGCGCATTGCCAGCAGCCTACGAATGAGGTGTATGCTAGGCATCTGCTCGCTACTCACGCACAGCGACCTGGGGAATCGCTGGATGAGTTCCTAGTCACCCTGAAAACGCTTGGCAAAGACTGCAAGTGCCAAGATGTAAAAGCCGCAGTGTACACTGACGAGCTTGTTCGTGATGCCTTTATCACAGGCCTCAGCTCCACTTACATCCGGCAGAGACTACTGGAGAAAACGGGATTGGACCTGAAACAGGCTGTGGACACATCCCTGGATGTGGCCCAGAGAAACTCGGACGCCTACTCTTCAGCCCGTGCCGCCCACGCCACCACGTGTGCACCAAGGGCGCCGCCATCTTGGAAGGCACCTTCCCCGCCCGGCAGCCCGACACCGTCGGGGCCCCGCTCTCCCCCCAGAAGCCCTACGACAGCCGCGACGCGTCGGGGCCCCAACTGCTACTTCTGCGGACAGCCGAAACACACCAGAAACCCGTGCCCGGTGAAAGGCACCACCTGCTTCAAGTGCGGTAAGAAGGGGCACTTCGGGAAGGTGTGCAGAGGGAACCCCGCCGGAAAACCCGCCACCGCCGCGTGTGCGCCGTGGGAGCGGCCATCTTGGACGCCATCTTGCCCGACCTCGTGGGGTCCGCCATCTTGTGAGCAGACAGCGTGGACGCCATCCTGTCTCGATCAGGGCCCTACAGTGGCATCGGTCACAGTGGACCAGACCAGGCCGCACCCGCTATCCAAATCAATGGTGGACATCGAGGTAAACGGGTGCGGGGTTAAAGGTTTAATTGACAGTGGAAGTACGGAGAGTTTTATCCACCCTGAACTAGCACAACAACTCTCTCTAACGGTGGTCCCTACTCGGGGTACCATCTCTATGGCTGATAAAACCCAGACATCGACCATTATGGGTTACTGCGCGGTACAATTGTCCGTTAACGGAACTGTATACGATAATTTTAAATTACTAATCATGAAGAATGTATGTGCGAGCGTGATCTTGGGCCTGGATTTCCAGTGCCACCACCAAAGCATCATGCTCAATTACGGTGGGTCCCAGCCGCCCCTCACAGTGTGCGGCCTGGCTACCCTGAAGGTAAAGCCGCCTTCGCTATTCGCGAACCTTACCCCTAACTGCCGGCCAATAGCGACCAAAAGCAGGAGGTACAGCTGGGAGGACAGGCGGTTTATCACGACCGAGGTAGACAGGCTCCTGAAGGAGCGCATTATTGAACGCAGCAACAGCCCGTGGCGCGCCCAAGTGGTGGTGGTGAGGGGTAGTGAGAAGAAACGGATGGTGATCGACTATAGCCAAATGATCAACAGGTACACCCAACTAGACGCCTACCCGCTAGCCCGCATATCAGAAATGGTGAACCAAATCGCCCAATACCGGGTGTTCTCCACCATCGACCTCAAGTCAGCATACCACCAGCTCCCTATCAGACCAGAGGACCGCCCGTACACCGCCTTCGAGGCGAACGGACGCCTCTACCAATTCCTCAGAGTCCCCTTTGGGTTGACGAATGGGGTCTCAGTCTTTCAGAGGGAGATGGACCGCATGGTCGATGACCACCACTTGCAGGCAACCTTCCCCTACCTCGACAACGTCACCATCTGCGGTCACAACCAGCAGGATCACGACTCGAACCTCGAGAGGTTCCTGAAAACCGCACAAAAACTCAACCTCACTTACAACGAGGACAAGTGCGTTTACAACACCACGCACCTCTGCATACTAGGCAGCGTGGTGGAGAATGGGGAAATCGGACCAGACCCCGACCGATTGCGCCCCCTACGGGAGCTGCCCCTGCCCAACACTCCCAAAGCCCTGAAAAGGTGCCTGGGGTTATTTTCTTATTATTCCCAATGGGTCCCCAACTACTCCGACAAAGCCCGCCCCCTCTTGAAAGCATCCTCTTTTCCGCTCTCTGCTGAGGCCCACGCCGCCTTCAAAAGCATTAAGCGGGATATTGAGCGGGCCACGCTACAGGCAGTGGACGAGAACACTCCCTTTCAAGTGGAAAGTGATGCGTCTGACTTTGCCTTGGCGGCCACCCTCAACCAGGCGGGGCGGCCCGTAGCTTTCTTCTCGAGGACCCTCCAAGGGCCCGAGATCAGACACTCGTCCGTGGAAAAGGAAGCCCAAGCCATCGTGGAGGCAGTGCGCCACTGGCGCCACTACCTAGCCGGCAAACGCTTCACCCTACTTACCGACCAGCGGTCGGTAGCGTTTATGTTTAATAATAAACAGAAGGGGAAGATTAAAAATGATAAGATTCTCAGGTGGCGGATCGAGCTCTCCACCTTCGAGTATGACATCATTTACCGGCCAGGGGCCCTTAACGAATCCCCCGACGCCCTCTCACGAGGGATGTGTGCCAGCGCCACCGGGGATCGGCTACAGACCCTCCACAACGACCTCTGCCACCCAGGGGTCACACGGCTGTTCCACTTCATAAAGTCCCGCAACTTACCCTACTCGATTGAGGAAGTTCGGTCTCTGACCAGGAACTGCCGCACTTGCGCTGAGTGCAAGCCTCGGTTCTACCGCCCAGATAGAGCCCACTTAATCAAAGCTACACGGCCCTTTGAGCGGCTCAGCTTAGATTTCAAGGGCCCCCTCCCGTCAGCCGACCGCAATGTTTACTTCCTGAACATTGTGGACGAATACTCCCGTTTCCCATTCGCCTTCCCCTGCCCAGACATGACCAGCGCCACGGTCATTAAATGCCTCAACAGCCTGTTCTGCCTGTTCGGTATGCCGAGCTACATCCACACGGATAGGGGGGCGTCCTTCATGAGCGAAGAGCTACGCCAGTACATGCTGTCCAGGGGGATCGCCACGAGCCGTACCACCAGCTACAACCCCCAGGGTAACGGCCAGGTGGAGCGAGAGAATGGGACAGTATGGAAAGCAGTCACTCTAGCTCTAAGGACCAAGGGCCTCCCTATCTCCCGCTGGCAGGAAGTCCTCCCAGATGTGCTCCATTCGATACGGTCGCTATTGTGTACTGCCACTAATGCCACGCCTCATGAACGAATGTTTGTTTTTCCCCGGAAATCCACCTCAGGCGTATCCATGCCATCATGGCTCTCCACCCCAGGTCCGGTATTTGTACGAAGGCATGTGAGGGGCCACAAGACGGACCCTCTCGTGGAGTCAGTGCACCTACTCCACGCCAAACCCCAATACGCGTATGTCCGGCATGCCGACGGAAGGGAGGACACCGTGTCCATAAAAGACGTCGCCCCAGCCGGTAACGACAACAACCACAACAACGATCACAGCAACTCTTACCCACCCACTACTCTTTCATCACCCCCGGAAGAACATCGACCAACGGTACCCCCACCAACCACCCCTTCAACAACCCTGGCGGCGCCCCCGCCAGAGACCCAGGAGGCCACCGGGGACACCCAGCCGACACCCGCGGCACCACAACAGCCACGTCGGTCACAGAGGACTATCAAACCCCCGAACAGACTAAATCTATAGAAGGGGTGAATGTGATGAAATATGCCATTCATCACTCATCTGTATTCTCTGTGTGTGATTGTGCCTGTGACTGTGGTTTAGTTTCAGTTTCATTTCCCTTACCTCAGTTCCATTTCCTCACCTGTATTTTATTGTGTGTAGGGCTCCGCCCATACCTGGCCTCTACTTAAGCAGGCCCAGCGTGTCTCACATCCAGTACAGCTGACCTCTGGATGGGAGACACTTCTCCACTGTGTGTTACCTTCTAAGTTAATAAAAGCCTTGCTTTGTTCAGTTAACATTGAGTCTCGGATTTATTGAGGCACATCACCGTTATTTCCAACCCGCCCTGCAGTTGTAGTTCTGTGTCCGCTGTCCAGCTTCGCACCGTTTTTACTGTTGTAGGTGTGCTCTTTAACTTCTGTTTGTAAACAGGAAGTAGGAGTACGGAAATGTGGTCTGATTTGCCGAAGCCCGGCCGAGCAATGGCACGGTAGGCGTGCTTTATTGTTGTATAGCAGTGATCTAGAGTTTTTCCATTTCTTGTCGGACAGGAGATGTGTTGAAAGTATTTCGGCAATACTTTCTTTAAACTACAATGGTTGAAGTATCCCGCAATGATAGGAACTGCCTTGGGATACCGGTTCTGAAGTTTACTGACCTCACTGTAAAGTTCACTCAGTGCAGCGTTTGCATCAGCTTGTGGCTGAATGTAGACTGCTGCCACGAGAATAGCAGAGATTTCCCTCGGTAAATAAAAAGGGCGGCACTTAATTGTTAGTAGTTCTAAATTAGGTGAACAGTGTTGTGAAAGTACCTGGCCATCTGTACACCAGTTGTTGATCAGGCAGCAGACACTCCCACCTCTGTTCTTCCCCGTTGAATCAGCTGTTCTGTCAGCCCAAAACAGAAGGAATCCCTGGGGCTGCACCGCCTCATCAGGTATCATGGAGGTTAGCCACGATTCTGTTAGGAACATGGCACAGCACTCCCTAATGTCCCGCTGTGAGGCGATACGGCAATTCAACTCGTCAATCTTATTTGCCAGAGATTGAACATTGGCAAGGAGAATGCTGGGCAAAGCTGGTTTCCACCCCCGTCTGCGTGATCTAATTAGCAGGCCTGCCCGCGACCCCCGCCTGTGGGCTCGTCTGCACCTACTCCCCGGGGCCTGATGGTTCTGGTCGAGGGGTGGACTCCCCTGCCCCCGCTGCTCTCCATTGTCCCTCAGTACCTCCACAGGAAAGTCTTTTGTTAAGTTTCTTGTTGTGATGTCTGTATTTCCGTGAAAAACCACTGGAATATTCCGTAATTCCAAGAGTGTTTGGCGACTATATATAATAACCACTTTCGCACTCAGGATACACAAAATAAAAAATAAAAAGCAACAGCGAACCTGCAGGAGATGAGGCGGTTGAGCGGCGGCGATGATAAAAGCGGCAGCGAGGCAGATAGGCCCAGAGCGGCGACGGCAGCAGCAGCGGTCCCGTGGTAGACGAGGCGGCGGCTGTGAGGCAGGTATGCCTATATTTGAGGCAAGTAAGCCCATAGGCGAGGCAGGTAGGCCCAGAGACGAGACAGGTAGGTCTAGAGGCGAGGCAGGTAGGCCCAAAGGCGAGGCAGGTAGGCCCAGAGGCGAGGCAGGTAGGCCCAGAGGCGAGGCAGGTAGGCCCAGAGGCAAGACAGGTAGACCTAGAGGTGAGGCAGGTAGCTCTAGAGGCAAGACAGGTAGGCCCAGAGGCGAGACAGGTAGGCCCAGAGGCAGGTATGCCTATATTCGAGGCAGGTAAGCCCAAAGGCGAGGCAGGTAGGTCTAGAGGCGAGGCAGGTAGGCCCAGGCAAGACAGGTAGGCCCAGAAGCAAGGCAGGTAGGACTAGAGGCAAGACAGGTAGGCCCAGGAGGCAAGTATGCCTATATTCGAGGCAAGCAAGCCCAGAGGCAAGGCAGGTGGTCTGGAGGCAAGACAGGTAGACCCAGAGGCGAGACAGGTAGGTCTAGAGGTCTAAAGGCGAGACGAGGCAGGTAGGTCTAGAGGCGAGACAGGTAGGCCCAGAGGTGAGGCAGGTAGGTCTATAGGCGAGACAGGTAGGCCCAGAGGCGAGGCAGGTAGGTCTAGAGGCGAGACAGGTAGGCCCAGAGGTGAGGTAGATAGGCCCATAGACAAGGCAAGTAGACCCCCATAAGCGGTGCAGCAGCAACGGACCCGCGGGAAACCAAGCGGCCGAGCGACGGCGGTGAAACAGTTAAGCCCAGACGCAAGGTAGGTAGTCTCTAAAGCGGCGGCAGCAGCAACCACCCGCGGGAAACGAGGCGGCCGAACGGCAACGGAAAGGCAGGTAAGCAGCAGCAACGGACCCGCGGGAAACCAAGCGGCCGAGCGACGGCGGTGAGACAGTTAAGACCAGACACAAGGTAGGTAGTCTCTAAAGCGGCAGCATCAGCAACCACCCGCGGGAAACGAGGCGGCCGAACGGCAACGGAAAGGCAGGTAAGCCCAGAGGCGAAGCAGGTAAGTAGATAGGCAGGTAGAACGGCTGCAGTAGCGAAAAAATAAAACAAAGCTGTGGGAGCTCACAGAGACACGTCTGCTCTCTTCCAGCGCCGTGCCAAAAATTTACCATGAGAAAATGAGAGAATGGGACGTGTGAGGAGAGGTAGAATGGGATGTGTGAGGAGAGGTAGAATGGGATGTGTGAGGAGAGGTAGAATGGGATGTGAGGAGAGGTAGAATGGGACGTGTGAGGAGAGGTAGAATGGGACGTGTGAGAGGTAGAATGGGATGTGTGAGGAGAGGTAGAATGGGACATGTGAGAGGTAGAATGGGATGTGAGAGGAGAGGTAGAATGGGACGTGTGAGGAGAGGTAGAATGGGACGTGAGAGGAGAGGTAGAATGGGATGTGTGAGGAGAGGTAGAATGGGATGTGTGAGGAGAGGTAGAATGGGATGTGTGAGGAGAGGTAGAATGGGATGTGAGAGGAGAGGTAGAATGGGATGTGTGAGGAGAGGTAGAATGGGACGTGAGAGGAGAGGTAGAATGGGATGTGTGAGGAGAGGTAGAATGGGATGTGTGAGGAGAGGTAGAATGGGATGTGAGGAGAGGTAGAATGGGATGTGAGGAGAGGTAGAATGGGACGTGTGAGGAGAGGTAGAATGGGATGTGTGAGGAGAGGTAGAATGGGATGTGTGAGGAGAGGTAGAATGCGATGTGAGGAGAGGTAGAATGGGACGTGTGAAGAGAGGTAGAATGGGATGTGTGAGGAGAGGTAGAATGGGACGTGTGAGGAGAGGTAGAATGGGACGTGAGAGGAGAGGTAGAATGGGACGTGAGAGGAGAGGTAGAATGGGATGTGTGAGGAGAGGTAGAATGGGATGTGTGAGGAGAGGTAGAATGGGACGTGAGGAGAGGTAGAATGGGATGTGAGGAGAGGTAGAATGGGATGTGTGAGGAGAGGTAGAATGTGACGTGTGAGCAGAGGTAGAATGGGATGTGTGAGGAGAGGTAGAATGGGATGTGTGAGGAGAGGTAGAATGGGATGTGTGAAGAGAGGTAGAATGGCATGTGTGAGGAGAGGTAGAATGGGATGTGTGAGGAGAGGTAGAATGGGACGTGAGAGGAGATGTAGAATGGGATGTGTGAGGAGAGGTAGAATGGGATGTGTGAGGAGAGGTAGAATGGGACGTGTGAGGAGAGGTAGAATGGGACGTGTGAGAGGTAGAATGGGATGTGTGAGGAGAGGGAGAATGGGATGTGAGAGGAGAGGTAGAATGGGATGTGTGAGGAGAGGTAGAATGGGATGTGTGAGGAGAGGGAGAATGGGATGTCAGAGCAGAGGTAGAATGGGATGTGTGAGGAGAGGTAGAATGGGGTGTGTGAGGAGAGGTAGAATGGGACGTCTGAGGAGAGGTAGAATGGGATGTGTGAGGAGAGGTAGAATGGGATGTGTGAGGAGAGGTAGAATGGGACGTGAGAAGAGGTAGAATGGGATGTGAGAGGAGAGGTAGAATGGGATGTGAGAGGAGAGGTAGAATGGGATGTGAGAGGAGAGGTAGAATGGGACATGTGAGGAGAGATAGAATGGGATGTGTGAGGAGAGGTAGAATGGGATGTGTGAGGAGAGGTAGAATGGGACGTGTGAGGAGAGGTAGAATGGGATGTGTGAGGAGAGGTAGAATGGGATGTGTGAGGAGAGGTAGAATGGGATGTGAGGAGAGGTAGAATGGGACGTGTGAGGAGAGGTAGAATGGGACGTGTGAGAGGTAGAATGGGATGTGTGAGGAGAGGTAGAATGGGACATGTGAGAGGTAGAATGGGATGTGAGAGGAGAGGTAGAATGGGACGTGTGAGGAGAGGTAGAATGGGACGTGAGAGGAGAGGTAGAATGGGATGTGTGAGGAGAGGTAGAATGGGATGTGTGAGGAGAGGTAGAATGGGATGTGTGAGGAGAGGTAGAATGGGATGTGAGAGGAGAGGTAGAATGGGATGTGTGAGGAGAGGTAGAATGGGACGTGAGAGGAGAGGTAGAATGGGATGTGTGAGGAGAGGTAGAATGGGATGTGTGAGGAGAGGTAGAATGGGATGTGAGGAGAGGTAGAATGGGATGTGAGGAGAGGTAGAATGGGACGTGTGAGGAGAGGCAGAATGGGATGTGTGAGGAGAGGTAGAATGGGATGTGTGAGGAGAGGTAGAATGGGATGTGAGGAGAGGTAGAATGGGACGTGTGAGGAGAGGTAGAATGGGATGTGTGAGGAGAGGTAGAATGGGACGTGTGAGGAGAGGTTGAATGGGACGTGAGAGGAGAGGTAGAATGGGACGTGAGAGGAGAGGTAGAATGGGATGTGTGAGGAGAGGTAGAATGGGATGTGTGAGGAGAGGTAGAATGGGACGTGAGGAGAGGTAGAATGGGATGTGAGGAGAGGTAGAATGGGATGTGTGAGGAGAGGTAGAATGTGACGTGTGAGGAGAGGTAGAATGGGATGTGTGAGGAGAGGTAGAATGGGATGTGTGAGGAGAGGTGGAATGGGATGTGTGAAGCGAGGTAGAATGGCATGTGTGAGGAGAGGTAGAATGGGATGTGTGAGGAGAGGTAGAATGGGACGTGAGAGGAGATGTAGAATGGGATGTGTGAGGAGAGGTAGAATGGGATGTGTGAGGAGAGGTAGAATGGGACGTGTGAGGAGAGGTAGAATGGGACGTGTGAGAGGTAGAATGGGATGTGTGAGGAGAGGGAGAATGGGATGTGAGAGGAGAGGTAGAATGGGATGTGTGAGGAGAGGTAGAATGGGATGTGTGAGGAGAGGTAGAATGGGATGTCAGAGCAGAGGTAGAATGGGATGTGTGAGGAGAGGTAGAATGGGGTGTGTGAGGAGAGGTAGAATGGGACGTCTGAGGAGAGGTAGAATGGGATGTGTGAGGAGAGGTAGAATGGGATGTGTGAGGAGAGGTAGAATGGGACGTGAGGAGAGGTAGAATGGGACGTGAGAGGAGAGGTAGAATGGGATGTGAGAGGAGAGGTAGAATGGGACATGTGAGGAGAGATAGAATGGGATGTGTGAGGAGAGGTAGAATGGCATGTGTGAGGAGAGGTAGAATGGGACGTGTGAGGAGAGGTAGAATGGGATGTGTGAGGAGAGGTAGAATGGGATGTGTGAGGAGAGGTAGAATGGGACGTGTGAGGAGAGGTAGAATGGGATGTGTGAGGAGAGGTAGAATGGGATGTGTGAGGAGAGGTAGAGTGGGATGTGTGAGGAGAGGTAGAATGGGACGTGTGAGGAGAGATAGAATGGGATGTGTGAGGAGAGGTAGAATGGGATGTGTGAGGAGAGGTAGAATGGGAAGTGAGAGGGGAGGTAGAATGGGATGTGTGAGGAGAGGTAGAATGGGATGTGTGAGGAGGGGTAGAATGGGACGTGAGAGGAGAGGTAGAATGGGATGTGTGAGGAGAGGTAGAATGGGACGTGAGAGGAGAGGTAGAATGGGATGTGAGAGGAGAGGTAGAATGGGATGTGTGAGAAGAGGTAGAATGGGATGTGTGCGGAGAGGTAGAATGGGATGTGAGGAGAGGTAGAATGCGATGTGTGAGGAGAGGTAGAATGGGATGTGTGAGGAGAGGTAGAATGGGATGTGTGAGGAGAGGTAGAATGGGACGTGTGAGGAGAGGTAGAATGGGATGTGTGAGGAGAGGTTGAATGGGATGCGAGAGGAGAGGTAGAATGGGATGTGTGAGGAGAGGTAGAATGGGACGTGTGAGGAGAGGTAGAATGGGATGTGAGAGGAGAGGTAGAATGGGATGTGTGAGGAGAGGTAGAATGGGATGTGTGAGGATAGGTAGAATGGGAAGTGTGAGGAGATGTAGAATGTGACGTGAGAGGAGAGGTAGAATGGGATGTGTGAGGATAGGTAGAATGGGAAGTGTGAGGAGAGGTAGAATGGGACGTGTGAGGAGAGGTAGAATGGGATGTGTGAGGATAGGTAGAATGGGAAGTGTGAGGAGATGTAGAATGGGACGTGAGAGGAGAGGTAGAATGGGATGTGTGAGGAGAGGTTGAATGGGATGCGAGAGGAGAGGTAGAATGGGATGTGTGAGGAGAGGTAGAATGGGATGTGTGAGGAGAGGTAGAATGGGAAGTGTGAGGAGAGGTAGAATGGGACGTGAGAGGAGAGGTAGAATGGGACGTGTGAGGAGAGGTAGAATGGGATGTGTGAGGAGAGATAGAATGGGACGTGTGAGGAGAGCTAGAATGGGATGTGTGAGGAGAGGTAGAATGGGATGTGTCAGTAATGGTAGAATGGGATGTGAGGAGAGGTAGAATGGGGTGTGTGTGGAGACGTAGAATGGGACGTGAGAGGAGAGGTAGAATGGGATGTGTGAGGAGAGGTAGAATGGGATGTGTGAGGAGAGGTAGAATGGGACGTGTGAGGAGAGGTAGAATGGGATGTGTGAGGAGAGGTAGAATGGGATGTGTGAGGAGAGGTAGAATGGGATGTGTGAGGAGTGGTAGAATGGGACGTGTGAGGAGAGGTAGAATGGGGTGTGTGAGGAGAGGTAGAATGGGATGTGTGAGGAGAGGTAGAATGGGACGTGTGAGGAGAGGTAGAATGGGATGTGTGAGGAGAGGGAGAATGGGAAGTGTGAGGAGAGGTAGAATGGGATGTGTGAGGAGAGGTAGAATGGGATGTGAGGAGAGGTAGAATGGGACATGTGAGGAGGGGTAGAATGGGACGTGAGAGGAGAGGTAGAATGGGACGTGTGAGGAGAGGTCGAATGGGACGTGTGAGGAGAGGTAGAATGGTGCATGTGAGAGGAGAGGTAGAATGGGATGTGAGGAGAGGTAGAATGGGATGTGAGGAGAGGTAGAATGGGATGTGTGAGGAGAGGTAGAATGGGATGTGTGAGGAGAGGTAGCATGGGACATGTGAGGAGAGGTAGAATGGGATGTGAGGAGAGGTAGAATGGGATGTGAGGAGAGGTAGAATGGGATGTGTGAGGAGAGGTAGAATGGGATGTGTGAGGGGAGGTAGAATGGGATGTGTGAGGAGAGGTAGAATGGGACGTGTGAGGAGAGGGAAAATGGGATGTGTGAGGAGAGGTAGAATGGGACGTGTGAGGAGAGGGAAAATGAGATGTGTGAGGAGAGGTAGAATGGGGTGTGAGAGGAGAGGTAGAATGGGATGTGAGGAGAGGTAGATTGGGATGTGGGAGGAGAGGTAGAATGGGATGTGTGAGGAGAGGTAGAATGGGATGTGTGAGGAGAGGTAGAATGGGACGTGTGAGGAGAGGGAAAATGGGATGTGTGAGGAGAGGTAGAATGGGGTGTGAGAGGAGAGGTAGAATGGGATGTGAGGAGATGTAGAATGGGATGTGGGAGGAGAGGTAGAATGGGATGTGTGAGGAGAGGTAGAATGTGATGTGTGAGGAGAGGTAGAATGGGACATGTGAGGAGAGGTAGAATGGGACGTGAGGAGAGGTAGAATGGGACGTGAGGAGAGGTAGAATGGGAGGTGTGAGGAGAGGTAGAGTGGGATGTGAGGAAAGGTAGAATGGGATGTGTGAGGAGAGGTAGAATGGGATGTGTGAGGAGAGGTAGAATGGGATGTGTGAGAAGAGGTAGAATGGGATGTGTGAGGAGAGGTAGAATGGGACGTGAGGAGAGGTAGAATGGGATGTGTGAGGAGAGGTAGAATGGGATGTGAGGAGAGGTAGAATGGGATGTGTGAGGAGAGGTAGAATGGGATGTGTGAGGAGAGGTAGAATGGGATGTGTGAGGAGAGGTAGAATGGGACGTGTGAGGAGAGGTAGAATGGGATGTGAGGAGAGGTAGAATGGGATTTGAGGAGAGGTAGATTGGGATGTGGGAGGAGAGGTAGAATGGGATGTGTGAGGAGAGGTAGAATGGGATGTGTGAGGAGAGGTAGAATGGGACGTGTGAGGAGAGGGAGAATGGGATGTGTGAGGAGAGATAGAATGGGGTGTGAGAGGAGAGGTTGAATGGGATGTGAGGAGAGGTAGAATGGGATGTGGGACGAGAGGTAGAATGGGATGTGTGAGGAGAGGTAGAATGGGACGTGTGAGGAGAGGTAGAATGGGACGTGAGAGGAGAGGTAGAATGGGACGTGAGAGGAGAGCTAGAATGGGATGTGTGAGGAGAGGTATAATGGGATGTGTGAGGAGAGGTAGAATGGGACGTGAGGAGAGGTAGAATGGGATGTGAGGAGAGGTAGAATGGGATGTGTGAGGAGAGGTAGAATGTCACGTGTGAGGAGAGGTAGAATGGGATGTGTGAGGAGAGGTAGAATGGGATGTGTGAGGAGAGGTAGAATGGGATGTGTGAAGAGAGGTAGAATGGCATGTGTGAGGAGAGGTAGAATGGGATGTGTGAGGAGAGGTAGAATGGGACGTGAGAGGAGATGCAGAATGGGATGTGTGAGGAGAGGTAGAATGGGATGTGTGAGGAGAGGTAGAATGGGACGTGTGAGGAGAGGTAGAATGGGACGTGTGAGAGGCAGAATGGGATGTGTGAGGAGAGGGAGAATGGGATGTGAGAGGAGAGGTAGAATGGGATGTGTGAGGAGAGGTAAAATGGGATGTGTGAGGAGAGGTAGAATGGGATGTCAGAGCAGAGGTAGAATGGGATGTGTGAGGAGAGGTAGAATGGGACGTGAGGAGAGGTAGAATGGGACGTGAGAGGAGAGGTAGAATGGGATGTGAGAGGAGAGGTAGAATGGGACATGTGAGGAGAGATAGAATGGGATGTGTGAGGAGAGGTAGAATGGGATGTGTGAGGAGAGGTAGAATGGGACGTGTGAGGAGAGGTAGAATGGGACGTGTGAGGAGAGATAGAATGGGATGTGAGGAGAGGTAGAATGGGATGTGTGAGGAGAGGTAGAATGGGATGTGTGAGGAGAGGTAGAATGGGATGTGTGAGGAGAGGTAGAATGGGACGTGTGAGGAGAGGTAGAATGGGACGTGTGAGGAGAGGTAGAATGGGATGTGAGGAGAGGTAGAATGGGATGTGTGAGGAGAGGTAGAATGGGATGTGAGGAGAGGTAGAATGGGATGTGTGAGGAGAGGTAGAATGGGATGTGTGAGGAGAGGTAGAATGGGATGTGTGAGGAGAGGTAGAATGGGATGTGAGGAGAGGTAGAATGGGATGTGTGAGGAGAGGTAGAATGGGATGTGTGAGGAGAGGTAGAATGGGACGTGTGAGGAGAGATAGAATGGGATGTGTGAGGAGAGGTAGAATGGGATGTGTGAGGAGAGGTAGAATGGGACGTGAGAGGGGAGGTAGAATGGGATGTGTGAGGAGAGGTAGAATGGGATGTGTGAGGAGGGGTAGAATGGGACGTGAGAGGAGAGGTAGAATGGGATGTGTGAGGAGAGGTAGAATGGGACGTGAGAGGAGAGGTAGAATGGGATGTGAGAGGAGAGGTAGAATGGGATGTGTGATAAGAGGTAGAATGGGATGTGTGAGGAGAGGTAGAATGGGATGTGAGGAGAGGTAGAATGCGATGTGTGAGGAGAGGTAGAATGGGATGTGTGAGGAGAGGTAGAATGGGATGTGTGAGGAGAGGTAGAATGGGACGTGTGAGGAGAGGTAGAATGGGATGTGTGAGGAGAGGTAGAATGGGACGTGTGAGGAGAGGTAGACTGGGATGTGAGAGGAGAGGTAGAATGGGATGTGTGAGGAGAGGTAGAATGGGATGTGTGAGGATAGGTAGAATGGGAAGTGTGAGGAGATGTAGAATGGGACGTGAGAGGAGAGGTAGAATGGGATGTGTGAGGATAGGTAGAATGGGAAGTGTGAGGAGAGGTAGAATGGGACGTGTGAGGAGAGGTAGAATGGGATGTGTGAGGATAGGTAGAATGGGAAGTGTGAGGAGATGTAGAATGGGACGTGAGAGGAGAGGTAGAATGGGATGTGTGAGGAGAGGTTGAATGGGATGCGAGAGGAGAGGTAGAATGGGATGTGTGAGGAGAAGTAGAATGGGATGTGTGAGGAGAGGTAGAATGGGAAGTGTGAGGAGAGGTAGAATGGGACGTGAGAGGAGAGGTAGAATGGGACGTGTGAGGAGAGGTAGAATGGGATGTGTGAGGAGAGATAGAATGGGACGTGTGAGGAGAGGTAGAATGGGATGTGTGAGGAGAGGTAGAATGGGATGTGTGAGGAGAGGTAGAATGGCATGTGTCAGGAATGGTAGAATGGGATGTGAGGAGAGGTAGAATGGGGTGTGTGTGGAGACGTAGAATGGGACGTGAGAGGAGAGGTAGAATGGGATGTGTGAGGAGAGGTAGAATGGGATGTGTGAGGAGAGGTAGAATGGGACGTGTGAGGAGAGGTAGAATGGGACGTGTGAGGAGAGGTAGAATGGGACGTGTGAGGAGAGGTAGAATGGGATGTGTGAGGAGAGGTAGAATGGGAAGTGTGAGGAGAGGTAGAATGGGATGTGTGAGGAGAGGGAGAATGGTATGTGTGAGGAGAGGTAGAATGGGATGTGTGAGGAGAGGGAGAATGGGATGTGTGAGGAGCGGGAGAATGGGATGTGTGAGGAGAGGTACAATGGGACGTGTGAGGAGAGGTAGAATGGGATGTGTGAGGAGAGGTAGAATGGGATGTGTGAGGAGAGGTAGAATGGGATGTGAGAGGGGAGGTAGAATGGGATGTGAGAGGAGAAGTAGAATGGGATGTGTGAGGAGAGGTAGAATGGGATGTGAGAGGAGAGGTAGAATGGGATGTGAGAGGAGAGGTAGAATGGGATCTGTGAGGAGAGGAAGAATGGGATGTGTGAGGAGAGGTAGAATGGGATGTGAGGAGAGGTAGAATGGGACGTGTGAGGAGAGGTAGAATGGGACGTGTGAGGAGAGGTAGAATGGGATGTGTGAGGAAAGGTAGAATGGGGCGTGTGAGGAGAGGTAGAATGGGACGTGTGAGGAGAGGTAGAATGGGATGTGTGAGGAGAGGTAGAATGGGACGTGTGAGGAGAGGTAGAATGGGATGTGTGAGGAGAGGTAGAATGGGACGTGTGAGGAGAGGTAGAATGGGATGTGTGAGGAGAGGTAGAATGGGACGTGTGAGGAGAGGTAGAATGGGATGTGTGAGTAGAGGTAGAATGGGATGTGAGAGGAGAGGTAGAATGGGACGTGTGAGGAGAGGTAGAATGGGACGTGTGAGGAGAGGTAGAATGGGATGTGAGGAGAGGTAGAATGGGATGTGTGAGGAGAGGTAGAATGGGACGTGTGAGGAGAGGTAGAATGGGACGTGTGAGGAGAGGTAGAATGGGATGTGAGGAGAGGTAGAATGGGACGTGTGAGGAGAGGTAGAATGGGACGTGTCAGGAGAGGTAGAATGGGATGTGAGGAGAGGTAGAATGGGACATGTGAGGAGAGGTAGAATGGGACGTGTGAGGAGAGGTAGAATGGGATGTGAGGAGAGATAGAATGGGACGTGTGAGGAGAGGTAGAATGGGACGTGTGAGGAGAGGTAGAATGGGATGTGAGGAGAGGTAGAATGGGACATGTGAGGAGAGGTAGAATGGGACGTGAGAGGAGAGGTAGAATGGGACGTGTGAGGAGAGGTAGAATGGGACGTGTGAGGAGAGGTAGAATGGGACATGTGAGAGGAGAGGTAGAATGGGATGTGAGGAGAGGTAGATTGGGATGTGAGGAGAGGTAGAATGGGATGTGTGAGGAGAGGTAGAATGGGATGTGTGAGGAGAGGTAGCATGGGACATGTGAGGAGAGGTAGAATGGGATGTGAGGAGAGGTAGAATGGGATGTGAGGAGAGGTAGAATGGGATGTGTGAGGAGGGGTAGAATGGGATGTGTGAGGAGAGGTAGAATGGGACGTGAGAGGAGAGGTAGAATGGGATGTGAGAGGAGAGGTAGAATGGGACGTGAGAGGAGAGGTAGAATGGGACGTGAGAGGAGAGGTAGAATGGGATGTGTGAGGAGAGGTAGAATGGGATGTGTGAGGAGAGGTAGAATGGGATGTGTGATGAGAGGTAGAATGGGATGTGAGGAGAGGTAGAATGGGATGTGTGAGGAGAGGTAGAATGGGATGTGTGAGGAGAGGTAGAATGGGATGTGTGAGGAGAGGTAGAATGGGATGTGTGAGGAGAGGTAGAATGGGACGTGAGGAGAGGTAGAATGGGATGTGTGAGGAGAGGTAGAATGGGATGTGAGGAGAGGTAGAATGGGACGTGTGAGGAGAGGTAGAATGGGATGTGTGAGGAGAGGTAGAATGGGATGTGTGAGGAGAGATAGAATGGGACGTGTGAGGAGAGGTAGAATGGGATGTGAGGAGAGGAAGAATGGGATGTGAGGAGAGGTAGAATGGGACGTGTGAGGAGAGGTAGAATGGGATGTGAGGACAGGTAGAATGGGATGTGTGAGGAGAGGTAGAATGGGATGTGTGAGGAGAGGTAGAGTGGGATGTGAGGACAGGTAGAATGGGACGTGTCAGGAGAGGTAGAATGGGACGTGAGGAGAGGTAGAATGGGACGTGAGGAGAGGTATAATGGGATGTGTGAGGAGAGGTAGAATGGGACGTGAGGAGAGCTAGAATGGGATGTGTGAGGAGAGGTAGAATGGGATGTGAGGAGAGGTAGAATGGGGTGTGAGGAGAGGTAGAATGGGATGTGTGAGGAGAGAAAGAATGGGATGTGAGGAGAGGTAGAATGGGATGTGTGAGGAGAGGTAGAATGGGATGTGAGGAGATGTAGAATGGGATGTGTGAGGAGAGGTAGAATGGGATGTGTGAGGAGAGGTAGAATGGGAAGTGTGAGGAGAGTTAGAATGGGACGTGGGAGGAGAGGTAGAATGGGACGTGTGAGGAGAGGTAGAATGGGATGTGAGAGGAGAGGTAGAATGGGATGTGAGAGGAGAAGTAGAATGGGATGTGTGAGGAGAGGTAGAATGGGATGTGAGAGGAGAGGTAGAATGGGATGTGAGAGGAGAGGTAGAATGGGATCTGTGAGGAGAGGAAGAATGGGATGTGTGAGGAGAGGTAGAATGGGATGTGAGGAGAGGTAGAATGGGACGTGTGAGGAGAGGTAGAATGGGACGTGTGAGGAGAGGTAGAATGGGATGTGTGAGGAAAGGTAGAATGGGGCGTGTGAGGAGAGGTAGAATGGGACGTGTGAGGAGAGGTAGAATGGGATGTGTGAGGAGAGGTAGAATGGGACGTGTGAGGAGATGTAGAATGGGATGTGTGAGGAGAGGTAGAATGGGACGTGTGAGGAGAGGTAGAATGGGATGTGTGAGGAGAGGTAGAATGGGACGTGTGAGGAGAGGTAGAATGGGATGTGTGAGTAGAGGTAGAATGGGATGTGAGAGGAGAGGTAGAATGGGACGTGTGAGGAGAGGTAGAATGGGACGTGTGAGGAGAGGTAGAATGGGATGTGAGGAGAGGTAGAATGGGATGTGTGAGGAGAGGTAGAATGGGACGTGTGAGGAGAGGTAGAATGGGACGTGTGAGGAGAGGTAGAATGGGATGTGAGGAGAGGTAGAATGGGACGTGTGAGGAGAGGTAGAATGGGACGTGTCAGGAGAGGTAGAATGGGATGTGAGGAGAGGTAGAATGGGACATGTGAGGAGAGGTAGAATGGGACGTGTGAGGAGAGGTAGAATGGGATGTGAGGAGAGATAGAATGGGACGTGTGAGGAGAGGTAGAATGGGACGTGTGAGGAGAGGTAGAATGGGATGTGAGGAGAGGTAGAATGGGACATGTGAGGAGAGGTAGAATGGGACGTGAGAGGAGAGGTAGAATGGGACGTGTGAGGAGAGGTAGAATGGGACGTGTGAGGAGAGGTAGAATGGGACATGTGAGAGGAGAGGTAGAATGGGATGTGAGGAGAGGTAGATTGGGATGTGAGGAGAGGTAGAATGGGATGTGTGAGGAGAGGTAGAATGGGATGTGTGAGGAGAGGTAGCATGGGACATGTGAGGAGAGGTAGAATGGGATGTGAGGAGAGGTAGAATGGGATGTGAGGAGAGGTAGAATGGGATGTGTGAGGAGGGGTAGAATGGGATGTGTGAGGAGAGGTAGAATGGGACGTGAGAGGAGAGGTAGAATGGGATGTGAGAGGAGAGGTAGAATGGGACGTGAGAGGAGAGGTAGAATGGGACGTGAGAGGAGAGGTAGAATGGGATGTGTGAGGAGAGGTAGAATGGGATGTGTGAGGAGAGGTAGAATGGGATGTGTGATGAGAGGTAGAATGGGATGTGAGGAGAGGTAGAATGGGATGTGTGAGGAGAGGTAGAATGGGATGTGTGAGGAGAGGTAGAATGGGATGTGTGAGGAGAGGTAGAATGGGATGTGTGAGGAGAGGTAGAATGGGATGTGTGAGGAGAGGTAGAATGGGACGTGAGGAGAGGTAGAATGGGATGTGTGAGGAGAGGTAGAATGGGATGTGAGGAGAGGTAGAATGGGACGTGTGAGGAGAGGTAGAATGGGATGTGTGAGGAGAGGTAGAATGGGATGTGTGAGGAGAGATAGAATGGGACGTGTGAGGAGAGGTAGAATGGGATGTGAGGAGAGGAAGAATGGGATGTGAGGAGAGGTAGAATGGGACGTGTGAGGAGAGGTAGAATGGGATGTGAGGACAGGTAGAATGGGATGTGTGAGGAGAGGTAGAATGGGATGTGTGAGGAGAGGTAGAGTGGGATGTGAGGACAGGTAGAATGGGACGTGTCAGGAGAGGTAGAATGGGACGTGAGGAGAGGTAGAATGGGACGTGAGGAGAGGTATAATGGGATGTGTGAGGAGAGGTAGAATGGGACGTGAGGAGAGCTAGAATGGGATGTGTGAGGAGAGGTAGAATGGGATGTGAGGAGAGGTAGAATGGGGTGTGAGGAGAGGTAGAATGGGATGTGTGAGGAGAGAAAGAATGGGATGTGAGGAGAGGTAGAATGGGATGTGTGAGGAGAGGTAGAATGGGATGTGAGGAGATGTAGAATGGGATGTGTGAGGAGAGGTAGAATGGGATGTGTGAGGAGAGGTAGAATGGGAAGTGTGAGGAGAGTTAGAATGGGACGTGGGAGGAGAGGTAGAATGGGACGTGTGAGGAGAGGTAGAATGGGATGTGTGAGCAGAGGTAGAAAGGGATGTGTCAGGAATGGTAGAATGTGATGTGAGGAGAGGTAGAATGGGGTGTGTGAGGAGAGGAAGAATGGGACGCGAGAGGAGAGGTAGAGTGGGATGTGTGAGGAGAGGTAGAATGGGATGTCTGAGGAGAGGTAGAATGGGATGTGTGAGGAGAGGTAGAATGGGACGTGTGAGGAGAGGTAGAATGGGATGTGTGAGGAGAGGTAGAATGGGATGTGTGAGGAGAGGTAGAATGGGATGTGTGAGGAGAGGTAGAATGGAATGTGAGGAGAGGTAGAATGGGGTGTGAGGAGAGGTAAAATGGGACGTGAGAGGAGAGGTAGAATGGTGTGAGAAGAGGTAGAATGGGATGTGTGAGGAGAGGTAGAATGGGAGGTGTTAGGAGATGTAGAATGCGATGTGTGAGGAGAGGTAGAATGGGATGTGAGGAGAGGTAGAATGGGACGTGTGAGGAGAGGTAGAATGGGATGTGTGAGGAGAGGTAGAATGGGATGTGAGGAGAGGTAGAATGGGATGTGTGAGGATAGGTAGAATGGGAAGTGTGAGGAGAGGTAGAATGGGACGTGTGAGGAGAGGTAGAATGGGATGTGTGAGGATAGGTAGAATGGGAAGTGTGAGGAGAGGTAGAATGGGACGTGAGGAGAGGTAGAATGGGATGTGAGGAGAGGTAGAATGGGATGTGTGAGGAGAGGTAGAATGGGTTGTGAGGAGAGGTAGAATGGGATGTGAGGAGAGGTAGAATGGGACGTGTGAGGAGAGGTAGAATGGGATGTGTGAGGAGAGGTAGAATGGGATGTGTGAGGCGAGGTATAATGGGATGTGTGAGGGGAGGTAGAATGGGACGTGAGGAGAGGTAGAATGGGACGTGAGGAGAGGTAGAATGGGATGTGTGAGGAGAGGTAGAATGGGACGTGAGGAGAGGTAGAATGGGACGTGAGTAGAGGTAGAATGGGACGTGAGAGGAGAGGTAGAATGGGACGTGAGAGGAGATGTAGAATGGGATGTGTGAGGAGAGGTAGAATGGGATGTGAGAGGAGAGGTCGAATGGGATGTGTGAGGAGAGGTAGAATGGGAACTGTGAGGAGAGGTAGAATGGGACGTGAGAGGAGAGGTAGAATGGGACGTGTGAGGAGAGGTAGAATGGGATGTGTGAGGAAAGGTAGAATGGGATGTGTCAGGAATGGTAGAATGGGATGTGAGGAGAGGTAGAATGGGGTGCGTGAGGAGAGGTAGAATGGGACGTGAGAGGAGAGGTAGAATGGGATGTGTGAGGAGAGGTAGAATGGGATGTGTGAGGAGAGGCAGAATGGGATGTGTGAGGAGAGGTAGAATGGGACGTGTAAGGAGAGGTAGAATGGGATGTGTGAGGAGAGGTAGAATGGGATGTGTGAGGAGAGGTAGAATGGGATGTGAGGAGAGGTAGAATGGGACGTGAGAGGAGAGGTAGAATGGGACGTGAGAGGAGAGGTAGAACGGGACGTGTGAGGAGAGGTAGAATGGGATGTGTGAGGAGAGATAGAATGGGACGTGTGAGGAGAGGTAGAATGGGATGTGAGGAGAGGTAGAATGGGATGTGAGGAGCGGTAGAATGGGACGTGTGAGGAGAGGTAGAATGGGATGTGAGGACAGGTAGAATGGGATGTGTGAGGAGAGGTAGAATGGGATGTGTGAGGAGAGGTAGAGTGGGATGTGTGAGGAGAGATAGAATGGGACGTGTGAGGAGAGGTAGAATGGGATGTGAGGAGAGGTAGAATGGGATGTGAGGAGAGGTAGAATGGGATGTGTGAGGAGAGGTAGAATGGGATGTGAGGACAGGTAGAATGGGATGTGTGAGGAGAGGTAGAATGGGATGGGTGAGGAGAGGTAGAGTGGGATGTGAGGACAGGTAGAATGGGACGTGTGAGGAGAGGTAGAATGGGACGTGAGGAGAGGTAGAATGGGACGTGAGGAGAGGTATAATGGGATGTGTGAGGAGAGGTAGAATGGGACGTGAGGAGAGCTAGAATGGGATGTGTGAGGAGAGGTAGAATGGGATGTGAGGAGAGGTAGAATGGGGTGTGAGGAGAGGTAGAATGGGATGTGTGAGGAGAGAAAGAATGGGATGTGAGGAGAGGTAGAATGGGATGTGTGAGGAGAGGTAGAATGGGATGTGAGGAGAGGTAGAATGGGATGTGTGAGGAGAGGTAGAATGGGATGTGTGAGGAGAGGTAGAATGGGAAGTGTGAGGAGAGTTAGAATGGGACGTGGGAGGAGAGGTAGAATGGGACGTGTGAGGAGAGGTAGAATGGGATGTGTGAGCAGAGGTAGAAAGGGATGTGTCAGGAATGGTAGAATGGGATGTGAGGAGAGGTAGAATGGGGTGTGTGAGGAGAGGAAGAATGGGACGTGAGAGGAGAGGTAGAGTGGGATGTGTGAGGAGAGGTAGAATGGGATGTCTGAGGAGAGGTAGAATGGGATGTGTGAGGAGAGGTAGAATGGGACGTGTGAGGAGAGGTAGAATGGGATGTGTGAGGAGAGGTAGAATGGGATGTGTGAGGAGAGGTAGAATGGGATGTGTGAGGAGAGGTAGAATGGGATTTGAGGAGAGGTAGAATGGGACGTGTGAGGAGAGGTAGAATGGGATGTATGAGGAGAGGTAGAATGGGATGTGAGGAGAGGTAGAATGGGATGTGTGAGGAGAGGTAGAATGGGATGTGAGGAGAGGTAGAATGGGATGTGTGAGGAGAGGTAGAATCGGATGTGTGAGCAGAGGTAGAATGGGATGTGAGAGGAGAGGTAGAATGGGATGTGTGAGGAGAGGTAGAATGGGACGTGAGGAGAGGTAGAATGGGATGTGAGGCGAGGTATAATGGGACGTGTGAGGGGAGGTAGAATGGGACGTGAGGAGAGGTAGAATGGGACGTGAGGAGAGGTAGAATGGGATGTGTGAGGAGAGGTAGAATGGGACGTGAGGAGAGGTAGAATGGGACGTGAGTAGAGGTAGAATGGGACGTGAGAGGAGAGGTAGAATGGGACGTGAGAGGAGATGTAGAATGGGATGTGTGAGGAGAGGTAGAATGGGATGTGAGAGGAGAGGTCGAATGGGATGTGTGAGGAGAGGTAGAATGGGAACTGTGAGGAGAGGTAGAATGGGACGTGAGAGGAGAGGTAGAATGGGACGTGTGAGCAGAGGTAGAATGGGATGTGTGAGGAAAGGTAGAATGGGATGTGTCAGGAATGGTAGAATGGGATGTGAGGAGAGGTAGAATGGGGTGCGTGAGGAGAGGTAGAATGGGACGTGAGAGGAGAGGTAGAATGGGATGTGTGAGGAGAGGTAGAATGGGATGGGTGAGGAGAGGCAGAATGGGATGTGTGAGGAGAGGTAGAATGGGACGTGTAAGGAGAGGTAGAATGGGATGTGTGAGGAGAGGTAGAATGGGATGTGTGAGGAGAGGTAGAATGGGATGTGAGGAGAGGTAGAATGGGACGTGAGAGGAGAGGTAGAATGGGACGTGAGAGGAGAGGTAGAACGGGACGTGTGAGGAGAGGTAGAATGGGATGTGTGAGGGGAGGTAGAATGGGATGTGTGAGGGGAGGTAGAATGGGACGTGTGAGGAGAGGTAGAATGGGATGTGAGCACAGCTAGAATGGGATGTGTGAGGAGAGGTAGAATGGGATGTGTGAGGAGAGGTAGAATGGGATGTGAGGACAGGTAGAATGGGACGTGTGAGGAGAGGTAGAATGGGACATGAGGAGAGGTAGAATGGGACGTGAGGAGAGGTAGAATGGGATGTGTGAGGAGAGGTAGAATGGGACGTGAGGAGAGGTAGAATGGGATGTGTGAGGAGAGGTAGAATGGGATGTGAGGAGAGGTAGAATGGGGTGTGAGGAGAGGTAGAATGGGATGTGTGAGGAGAGGTAGAATGGGACGTGAGAGGAGAGGTAGAATGGGATGTGTGAGGAGAGGTAGAATGGGGTGTGAGGAGAGGTAGAATGGGACGTGAGAGGAGAGGTAGAATGGGAAGTGTGAGGAGAGGTAGAATGGGATGTGAGGAGAGGTAGAATGGGATGTGTGAGTAGAGGTAGAATGGGATGTGAGGAGAGTTAGAATGGGACGTGTGAGGAGAGGTAGAATGGGATGTGTGAGGAGAGGTAGAATGGGATGTGAGGAGAGGTAGAATGGGATGTGTGAGGAGAGGTAGAATGGGATGTGAGGAGAGGTAGAATGGGATGTGTGAGGAGGGGTAGAATGGGATGTGTGAGGAGAGGTAGAATGGGATGTGTGAGGAGAGGTAGAATGGGATGTGTGAGGAGAGGTAGAATGGGTTGTGAGGAGAGGTAGAATGGGATGTGAGAGGAGAGGTAGAATGGGATGTGTGAGGGGAGGTAGAATGGGATGTGTGAGAAGAGGTAGAATGGGATGTGTGAGGAGAGGTACAATGGGACGTGAGGAGAGGTAGAATGGGATGTGTGAGGAGAGGTAGAATGGGACGTGAGAGGAGAGGTAGAATGGGATGTGTGATGAGAGGTAGAATGGGATGTGTGAGAAGAGGTAGAATGGGATGTGTGAGGAGAGGTAGAATGGGACGTGAGAGGAGAGGTTGAATGGGACGTGTGAGGAGAGGTAGAATGGGATGTGTGAGGAGAGGTAGAATGGGATCTGTCAGGAATGGCAGAATGGGATGTGAGGAGAGGTAGAATGGGATGTGTGAGGAGAGGTAGAATGGGATGTGTGAGGAGAGGTAGAATGGGATGTGTTAGGAATGGTAGAATGGGGTGTGAGGAGAGGTAGAATGGGACGTGAGAGGAGAGGTAGAATGGGATGTGTGAGGAGAGGTAGAATGGGATGTGAGGAGAGGTAGAATGGGATGTGTGAGGAGAGGTAGAATGGGATGTGAGGAGAGGTAGAATGGGACGTGTGAGGAGAGGTAGAATGGGATATGTGAGGAGAGGTAGAATGGGATGTGTGAGGAGAGATAGGATGGGATGTGTGAGGAGAGGTAGAATGGGACGTGAGGAGAGGTAGAATGGGATGTGAGGAGAGGTAGAATGGGATGTGAGGAGAGGTAGAATGTGATGTGTGAGGAGAGGTAGAATGGGATGTGTGAGGAGAGGTAGAATGGGATGTGTGAGGAGAGGTAGAATGGGATGTGTGAGGAGAGGTAGAATGGGACGTGAGGAGAGGTAGAATGGGACGTGTGAGGAGAGGTAGAATGGGATGTGAGAGGAGAGGTAGAATGGGATGTGTGAGGAGTGGTAGAATGGGACGTGAGGAGAGGTAGAATGGATTGTGAGGAGAGGTAGAATGGGATGTGTGAGGAGAGGTAGAATGGGATGTGTGAGGAGAGGTAGAATGGGATGTGAGGACAAGTAGAATGGGATGTGTGAGGAGAGGTAGAATGGGACGTGAGGAGAGGTAGAATGGGACGTGTGAGGAGAGGTAGAATGGGACGTGAGGAGAGGTAGAATGGGATGCGTGAGGAGAGGTAGAAGGGGACGTGAGGAGAGGTAGAATGGGATGTGTGCGGAGAGGTAGAATGGGACCTGAGGAGAGGTAGAATGGGATCTGTGAGGAGAGGTAGAATGGGATGTGTGAGGAGAGGTAGAATGGAATGTGAGGAGAGGTAGAATGGGATGTGTGATGAGAGGTAGAATGGGATGTGAGGAGAGGTAGAATGGGACGTGTGAGGAGAGGTAGAATGGGATGTGTGAGGAGAGGTAGAATGGGATGTGAGGAGAGGTAGAATGGGATGTGTGATGAGAGGTAGAATGGGATGTGAGGAGAGGTAGAATGGGATGTGTGAGGAGGGGTTGAATGGGATGTGTGAGGAGAGGTAGAATGGGATGTGTGAGGAGGGGTAGAATGGGTTGTGAGGAGAGGTAGAATGGGATGTCAGAGGAGAGGTTGAATGGGATGTTTGAGGGGAGGTAGAATGGGACGTGAGGAGAGGTAGACTGGGACGTGAGGAGAGTTAGAATGGGATGTGTGAGGAGAGGTAGAATGGGACGTGAGGAGAGGTAGAATGGGACGTGAGGAGAGGTAGAATGGGACGTGAGAGGAGAGGTAGAATGGGACGTGAGAGGAGATGTAGAATGGGATGTGTGAGGAGAGGTAGAATGGGATGTGAGAGGAGAGGTAGAATGGGATGTGTGAGGAGAGGTAGAATGGGAAGTGTGAGGAGAGGTAGAATGGGACATGAGAGGAGAGGTAGAATGGGACGTGTGAGGAGAGGTAGAATGGGATGTGTGAGGAGAGGTAGAATGGGATGTGTCAGGAATGGTAGAATGGGATGTGAGGAGAGGTAGAATGGGGTGCGTGAGGAGAGGTAGAATGGGACGTGAGAGGAGAGGTAGAATAGGATGTGTGAGGACAGGTAGAATGGGATGTGTGAGGAGAGGTAGAATGGGATGTGTGAGGAGAGGTAGAATGGGATGTGAGGAGAGGTAGAATGGGACGTGAGAGGAGAGGTAGAATGGGACGTGAGAGGAGAGGTAGCACGGGACATGTGAGGAGAGATAGAATGGGATGTGTGAGAGGAGGTAGAATGGAATGTGTGAGGGGAGGTAGAATGGGACATGTGAGGAGAGGTAGAATGAGATGTGTGGACAGGTAGAATGGGATGTATGAGGAGAGGTAGAATGGGATGTGTGAGGAGAGGTAGATTGGGATGTGAGGACAGGTAGAATGGGACGTGTGAGGAGAGGTAGAATGGGACGTGAGGAGAGGTAGAATGGGACGTGAGGAGAGGTATAATGGGATGTGTGAGGAGAGGTAGAATGGGACGTGAGGAGAGGTAGAATGGGATGTGTGAGGAGAGGTAGAATGGGATGTGAGGAGAGGTAGAATGGGGTGTGAGGAGAGGTAGAATGGGATGTGTGAGGAGAGAAAGAATGGGATGTGAGGAGAGGTAGAATGGGATGTGTGAGGAGAGGTAGAATGGGATGTGAGGAGAGGTAGAATGGGATGTGTGAGGAGAGGTAGAATGGGATGTGTGAGGAGAGGTAGAATGGGAAGTGTGAGGAGAGTTAGAATGGGACGTGGGAGGAGAGGTAGAATGGGACGTGTGAGGAGAGGTAGAATGGGATGTGTGAGCAGAGGTAGAATGGGATGTGTCAGGAATGGTAGAATGGGATGTGAGGAGAGGTAGAATGGGGTGTGTGAGGAGAGGTAGAATGGGACGTGAGAGGAGAGGTAGAGTGGGATGTGTGAGGAGAGGTAGAATGGGATGTCTGAGGAGAGGTAGAATGGGATGTGTGAGGAGAGGTAGAATGGGACGTGTGAGGAGAGGTAGAATGGGATGTGTGAGGAGAGGTAGAATGGGATGTGTGAGGAGAGGTAGAATGGGATGTGTGAGGAGAGGTAGAATGGGATGTCTGAGGAGAGGTAGAATGGGATGTGTGAGGAGAGGTAGAATGGGAAGTGTGAGGAGAGGTAGAATGGGATGTGTGAGGAGAGGTAGAATGGGATGTGTGAGGAGAGGTAGAATGGGATGTGTGAGGAGAGGTAGAATGGGACGTGAGGAGAGGTAGAATGGGACGTGTGAGGAGAGGTAGAATGGGAAGTGTAAGGAGAGGTGGAATGGGACGTGAGAGGAGAGGTAGAATGGGACGTGAGAGGAGAGGTAGAATGGGACGTGTGAGGAGAGGTAGAATGGGATGTGTGAGGGGAGGTAGAATGGGACGTGTGAGGAGAGGTAGAATGGGATGTGAGGAGAGGTAGAATGGGACGTGAGGAGAGGTAGAATGGGATGTGTGAGGAGAGGTACAATGGGACGTGAGGACAGGTAGAATGGGATGTGTGAGGAGAGGTAGATTGGGATGTGTGAGAAGAGGTAGAATGGGATGTGTGAGGAGAGGTAGAATGGGAGGTGTTAGGAGATGTAGAATGCGATGTGTGAGGAGAGGTAGAATGGGATGTGAGGAGAGGTAGAATGGGACGTGTGAGGAGAGGTAGAATGGGATGTGTGAGGAGAGGTAGAATGGGATGTGAGGAGAGGTAGAATGGGATGTGTGAGGATAGGTAGAATGGGAAGTGTGAGGAGAGGTAGAATGGGACGTGTGAGGAGAGGTAGAATGGGATGTGTGAGGATAGGTAGAATGGGAAGTGTGAGGAGATGTAGAATGGGACGTGAGAGGAGATGTAGAATGGGATGTGTGAGGAGAGGTTGAATGGGATGCGAGAGGAGAGGTAGAATGGGATGTGTGAGGAGAGGTAGAATGGGATGTGTGTGGAGAGGTAGAATGGGAAGTGTGAGGAGAGGTAGAATGGGACGTGAGAGGAGCGGTAGAATGGGACGTGTGAGGAGAGGTAGAATGGGATGTGTGAGGAGAGGTAGAATGGGACGTGTGAGAAGAGGTAGAATGGGATGTGTGGGGAGAGGTAGAATGGGATGTGTGAGGAGAGGTAGAATGGGATGTGTCAGGAATGGTAGAATGGGATGTGAGGAGAGGTAGAATGGGGTGTGTGTGGAGACGTAGAATGGGACGTGAGAGGAGAGGTAGAATGGGATGTGTGAGGAGAGGTAGAATGGGATGTGTGAGGAGAGGTAGAATGGGACGTGTGAGGAGAGGTAGAATGGGATGTGTGAGGAGTGGTAGAATGGGATGTGTGAGGAGAGGTAGAATGGGATGTGTGAGGAGAGGTAGAATGTGACTTGTGAGGAGAGGTAGAATGGGGTGTGTGAGGAGAAGTAGAATGGGATGTGTGAGGAGAGGTAGAATGGGACGTGTGAGGAGAGGTAGAATGGGATGTGTGAGGAGAGGTAGAATGGGAAGTGTGAGGAGAGTTAGAATGGGATGTGTGAGGAGAGGGAGAATGGGATGTGTGAGGAGAGGTAGAATGGGATGTGTGAGGAGAGGGAGAATGGGATGTGTGAGGAGAGGTAGAATGGGATGTGTGAGGAGAGGTAGAATGGGACGTGTGAGGAGAGGTAGAATGGGATGTTTGAGGAGAGGTAGAATGGGATGTGTGAGGAGAGGTAGAATGGGATGTGAGAGGAGAGGTAGAATGGGATGTGAGAGGAGAAGTAGAATGGGATGTGTGAGGAGAGGTCGAATGGGATGTGAGAGGAGAGGTAGAATGGGATGTGAGAGGAGAGGTAGAATGGGATGTGTGAGGAGAGGAAGAATGGGATGTGTGAGGAGAGGTAGAATGGGATGTGAGGGGAGGTAGAATGGGGCGTGTGAGGAGAGGTAGAATGGGACGTGTGAGGAGAGGTAGAATGGGATGTGTGAGGAGAGGTAGAATGGGGCGTGTGAGGAGAGGTAGAATGGGACGTGTGAGGAGAGGTAGAATGGGATGTGTGAGGAGAGGTAGAATGGGACGTGTGAGGAGAGGTAGAATGGGATGTGTGAGGAGAGGTAGAATGGGACGTGTGAGGAGATGTAGAATGGGATGTGTGAGTAGAGGTAGAATGGGATGTGAGAGGAGAGGTAGAATGGGATGTGTGAGGAGAGGTAGAATGGGACGTGTGAGGAGAGGTAGAATGGGACGTGTGAGGAGAGGTAGAATGGGATGTGAGGAGAGGTAGAATGGGACGTGTGAGGAGAGGTAGAATGGGACGTGTGAGGAGAGGTAGAATGGGATGTGAGGAGAGGTAGAATGGGACATGTGAGGAGAGGTAGAATGGGACGTGTGAGGAGAGGTAGAATGGGATGTCAGGAGAGGTAGAATGGGACGTGTGAAGAGAGGTAGAATGGGACGTGTGAGGAGAGGTAGAATGGGATGGGAGGAGAGGTAGAATGGGACATGTGAGGAGAGGTAGAATGGGACGTGAGAGGAGAGGTAGAATGGGACGTGTGAGGAGAGGTCGAATGGGACGTGTGAGGAGAGGTAGAATGGGACATGTGAGAGGAGAGGAAGAATGGGATGTGAGGAGAGGTAGAATGGGATGTGAGGAGAGGTAGAATGGGATCTGTGAGGAGAGGTAGAATGGGATGTTTGAGTAGAGGTAGCATGGGACATGTGAGGAGAGGTAGAATGGGATGTGAGGAGAGGTAGAATGGGATGTGAGGAGAGGTAGAATGGGATGTGTGAGGAGAGGTAGAATGGGATGTGTGAGGGGAGGTAGAATGGGATGTGTGAGGAGAGGTAGAATGGGACGTGAGAGGAGAGGTAGAATGGGATGTGAGGAGAGGTAGAATGGGATGTGTGAGGAGAGGTAGAATGGGATGTGAGGAGAGGTAGAATGGGACGTGTGAGGAGAGGTAGAATGGGATGTGTGAGGAGAGGTAGAATGGGATGTGTGAGGAGAGGTAGAATGGGACGTGTGAGGAGAGGTAGAATGGGATGTGAGGAGAGGTAGAATGGGATTTGAGGAGAGGTAGATTGGGATGTGGGAGGAGAGGTAGAATGGGATGTGGGAGGAGAGGTAGAATGGGATGTGTGAGGAGAGGTAGAATGGGACGTGTGAGGAGAGCGAGAATGGGATGTGTGAGGAGAGGTAGAATGGGGTGTGAGAGGAGAGGTAGAATGGGATGTGAGGAGAGGTAGAATGGGATGTGGGAGGAGAGGTAGAATGGGATGTGTGAGGAGAGGTAGAATGGGATGTGTGAGGAGAGGTAGAATGGGACATGTGAGGAGAGGTAGAATGGGACGTGAGGAGAGGTAGAATGGGACGTGAGGAGAGGTAGAATGGGAGGTGTGAGTAGAGGTAGAGTGGGATGTGAGGAGAGGTAGAATGGGATGTGTGAGGAGAGGTAGAATGGGATGTGTGAGGAGAGGTAGAATGGGATGTGTGAGAAGAGGTAGAATGGGATGTGTGAGGAGAGGTAGAATGGGACGTGAGGAGAGGTAGAATGGGATGTGTGAGGAGAGGTAGAATGGGATGTGAGGAGAGGTAGAATGGGACGTGTGAGGAGAGGTAGAATGGGATGTGTGAGGAGAGGTAGAATGGGATGTGTGAGAAGAGGTAGAATGGGACGTGTGAGGAGAGGTAGAATGGGATGTGAGGAGAGGTAGAATGGGATTTGAGGAGAGGTAGATTGGGATGTGGGAGGAGAGGTAGAATGGGATGTGTGAGGAGAGGTAGAATGGGATGTGTGAGGAGAGGTAGAATGGGACGTGTGAAGAGAGGGAGAATGGGATGTGTGAGGAGAGGTAGAATGGGGTGTGAGAGGAGAGGTTGAATGGGATGTGAGGAGAGGTAGAATGGGATGTGGGAGGAGAGGTAGAATGGGATGTGTGAGGAGAGGTAGAATGGGATGTGTGAGGAGAGGTAGAATGGGACGTGTGAGGAGAGGTAGAATGGGACGTGAGGAGAGGTAGAATGGGACGTGAGGAGAGGTAGAATGGGAGGTGTGAGGAGAGGTAGAGTGGGATGTGAGGAGAGGTAGAATGGGATGTGTGAGGGGAGGTAGAATGGGATGTGAGGAGAGGTAGAATGGGATGTATGAGGAGAGGTAGAATGGGATATGAGAGCAGAGGTAGAACGGGATGTGAGAGGAGAGGTAGAATGGGATGTGAGAGGAGAGGTAGAATGGGACATGTGAGGAGAGGTAGAATGGGATGTGAGAGGAGAGGTAGAATGGGACGTGTGAGGAGAGGTAGAATGGGATGTGAGAGGTGAGGTAGAATGGGATGTGAGGAGAGGTAGAATGGGATGTGTGAGGAGAGGTAGAATGGGATGTGAGAGGAGAGGTAGAATGGGATATGAGAGGAGAGGTAGAATGGGACGTGTGAGGAGAGGTAGAATGGGATGTGAGAGCAGAGGTAGAATGGGACATGAGAGGAGAGGTAGAATGGGATGTGAGGAGAGGTAGAATGGGACGTGAGAGGAGAGGTAGAATGGGATATGAGGAGAGGTAGAATGGGATGTGTGAGGAGAGGTAGAATGGGATGTGAGGAGAGGTAGAATGGGATGTGTGAGGAGAGGTAGAATGGGATGTGAGAGGAGAGGTAGAATGGGATATGAGGAGAGGTAGAATGAGATGTGTGAGGAGAGGTAGAATGGGATGTGAGAGGAGAGGTAGAATGGGATGTGTGAGGAGAGGTAGAATGGGATGTGTGAGGAGAGGTAGAATGGGACGTGTGAGGAGAGGTAGAATGGGACGTGTGAGGAGAGGTAGAATGGGATGTGTGAGGAGAGGTAGAATGGGACGTGTGAGGAGAGGTAGAATGGGATGTGTGAGGAGAGGCAGAATGGGACGTGTGAGGAGAGGTAGAATGGGATGTGTGAGTAGAGGTAGAATGGGATGTGAGAGGAGAGGTAGAATGGGATGTGTGAGGAGAGGTAGAATGGGACGTGTGAGGAGAGGTAGAATGGGACGTGTGAGGAGAGGTAGAATGGGATGTGAGGAGAGGTGGAATGGGACGTGTGAGGAGAGGTAGAATGGGATGTGTGAGGAGAGGTAGAATGGGACGTGTGAGGAGAGGTAGAATGGGATGTGTGAGGAGAGGTAGAATGGGACGTGTGAGGAGAGGTAGAATGGGATGTGTGAGTAGAGGTAGAATGGGATGTGAGAGGAGAGGTAGAATGGGACGTGTGAGGAGAGGTAGAATGGGACGTGTGAGGAGAGGTAGAATGGGATGTGAGGAGAGGTAGAATGGGATGTGTGAGGAGAGGTAGAATGGGACGTGTGAGGAGAGGTAGAATGGGACGTGTGAGGAGAGGTAGAATGGGATGTGAGGAGAGGTAGAATGGGACGTGTGAGGAGAGGTAGAATGGGACGTGTCAGGAGAGGTAGAATGGGATGTGAGGAGATGTAGAATGGAACATGTGAGGAGAGGTAGAATGGGACGTGTGAGGAGAGGTAGAATGGGATGTGAGGAGAGATAGAATGGGACGTGTGAGGAGAGGTAGAATGGGACGTGTGAGGAGAGGTAGAATGGGATGTGAGGAGAGGTAGAATGGGACATGTGAGGAGAGGTAGAATGGGACATGAGAGGAGAGGTAGAATGGGACGTGTGAGGAGAGGTAGAATGGGACGTGTGAGGAGAGGTAGAATGGGACATGTGTGAGGAGAGGTAGAATGGGATGTGAGGAGAGGTAGAATGGGATGTGAGGAGACGTAGAATGGGATGTGTGAGGAGAGGTAGAATGGGATGTGTGAGGAGAGGTAGCATGGGACATGTGAGGAGAGGTAGAATGGGATGTGAGGAGAGGTAGAATGGGATGTGAGGAGAGATAGAATGGGATGTGTGAGGAGGGGTAGAATGGGATGTGTGAGGAGAGGTAGAATGGGACGTGAGAGGAGAGGTAGAATGGGATGTGAGAGGAGAGGTAGAATGGGACGTGAGAGGAGAGGCAGAATGGGACGTGAGAGGAGAGGTAGAATGGGATGTGAGAGGAGAGGTAGAATGGGATGTGTGAGGAGAGGTAGAATGGGATGTGTGAGGAGAGGTAGAATGGGATGTTTGAGGAGAGGTAGAATGGGATGTGTGAGGGGAGGTAGAATGGGATGTGAGGAGAGGTAGAATGGGATGTGTGAGGAGAGGTAGAATGGGATGTGTGAGGAGAGGTAGAATGGGATGTGTGAGGAGAGGTAGAATGGGATGTGTGAGGAGAGGTAGAATGGGACGTGAGGAGTGGTAGAATGGGATGTGTGAGGAGAGGTAGAATGGGATGTGAGGAGAGGTAGAATGGGACGTGTGAGGAGGGGTAGAATGGGATGTGTGAGGAGAGGTAGAATGGGATGTGTGAGGAGAGGTAGAATGGGACGTGTGAGGAGAGGTAGAATGGGATGTGAGGAGAGGTAGAATGGGATGTGAGGAGAGGTAGAATGGGATGTGGGAGGAGAGGTAGAATGGGATGTGTGAGGAGAGGTAGAATGGGATGTGTGAGGAGAGGTAGAATGGGACGTGTGAGGAGAGGTAGAATGGGATGTGTGAGGAGAGGTAGAATGGGGTGTGAGAGGAGAGGTAGAATGGGATGTGAGGAGAGGTAGAATGCGATGTGGGAGGAGAGGTAGAATGGGATGTGTGAGGAGAGGTAGAATGGGATGTGTGAGGAGAGGTAGAATGGGACATGTGAGGAGAGGTAGAATGGGACGTGAGGAGAGGTAGAATGGGACGTGAGGAGAGGTAGAATGGGAGGTGTGAGGAGAGGTAGAATGGGATGTGAGGAGAGGTAGATTGGGATGTGTGAGGGGAGGTAGAATGGGATGTGAGGAGAGGTAGAATGGGACGTGTGAGGAGAGTTAGAATGGGATGTGAGAGGAGAGGTAGAATGGGACGTGTGAGGAGAGGTAGAATGGGATGTGAGAGGAGAGGTAGAATGGGATGTGAGGAGAGGTAGAATGGGACGTGTGAGGAGAGGTAGAATGGGATGTGAGAGGAGAGGTAGAATGGGACGTGTGAGGAGAGGTAGAATGGGATGTTTGAGGAGAGGTAGAATGGGATGTGTGAGGGGAGGTAGAATGGGACGTGTGAGGAGAGGTAGAATGGGATGTGAGGAGAGGTAGAATGGGACGTGAGGAGAGGTAGAATGGGATGTGTGAGGAGAGGTACAATGGGATGTGAGGACAGGTAGAATGGGATGTGTGAGGAGAGGTAGAATGGGATGTGTGAGAAGAGGTAGAATGGGAAGTGTAAGGAGAGGTGGAATGGGACGTGAGAGGAGAGGTAGAATGGGACGTGAGAGGAGAGGTAGAACGGGACGTGTGAGGAGAGGTAGAATGGGATGTGTGAGGGGAGGTAGAATGGGACGTGTGAGGAGAGGTAGAATGGGATGTGAGGAGAGGTAGAATGGGACGTGAGGAGAGGTAGAATGGGATGTGTGAGGAGAGGTACAATGGGACGTGAGGACAGGTAGAATGGGATGTGTGAGGAGAGGTAGAATGGGATGTGTGAGAAGAGGTAGAATGGGATGTGTGAGGAGAGGTAGAATGGGATGTGTGAGGAGAGGTAGAATGGGATATGTGAGGAGAGGTAGAATGGGAAGTGTGAGGAGAGGTAGAATGGGACGTGAGAGGAGAGGTAGAATGGGACATGAGAGGAGAGGTAGAACGGGACGTGTGAGGAGAGGTAGAATGGGATGTGTGAGGGGAGGTAGAATGGCACGTGTGAGGAGAGGTAGAATGGGATGTGAGGAGAGGTAGAATGGGATGTGTGAGGAGAGGTAGAATGGGACGTGTGAGGAGAGCGAGAATGGGATGTGTGAGGAGAGGTAGAATGGGGTGTGAGAGGAGAGGTAGAATGGGATGTGAGGAGAGGTAGAATGGGATGTGGGAGGAGAGGTAGAATGGGATGTGTGAGGAGAGGTAGAATGGGATGTGTGAGGAGAGGTAGAATGGGACATGTGAGGAGAGGTAGAATGGGACGTGAGGAGAGGTAGAATGGGACGTGAGGAGAGGTAGAATGGGAGGTGTGAGTAGAGGTAGAGTGGGATGTGAGGAGAGGTAGAATGGGATGTGTGAGGAGAGGTAGAATGGGATGTGTGAGGAGAGGTAGAATGGGATGTGTGAGAAGAGGTAGAATGGGATGTGTGAGGAGAGGTAGAATGGGACGTGAGGAGAGGTAGAATGGGATGTGTGAGGAGAGGTAGAATGGGATGTGAGGAGAGGTAGAATGGGACGTGTGAGGAGAGGTAGAATGGGATGTGTGAGGAGAGGTAGAATGGGATGTGTGAGAAGAGGTAGAATGGGACGTGTGAGGAGAGGTAGAATGGGATGTGAGGAGAGGTAGAATGGGATTTGAGGAGAGGTAGATTGGGATGTGGGAGGAGAGGTAGAATGGGATGTGTGAGGAGAGGTAGAATGGGATGTGTGAGGAGAGGTAGAATGGGACGTGTGAAGAGAGGGAGAATGGGATGTGTGAGGAGAGGTAGAATGGGGTGTGAGAGGAGAGGTTGAATGGGATGTGAGGAGAGGTAGAATGGGATGTGGGAGGAGAGGTAGAATGGGATGTGTGAGGAGAGGTAGAATGGGATGTGTGAGGAGAGGTAGAATGGGACGTGTGAGGAGAGGTAGAATGGGACGTGAGGAGAGGTAGAATGGGACGTGAGGAGAGGTAGAATGGGAGGTGTGAGGAGAGGTAGAGTGGGATGTGAGGAGAGGTAGAATGGGATGTGTGAGGGGAGGTAGAATGGGATGTGAGGAGAGGTAGAATGGGATGTATGAGGAGAGGTAGAATGGGATATGAGAGCAGAGGTAGAACGGGATGTGAGAGGAGAGGTAGAATGGGATGTGAGAGGAGAGGTAGAATGGGACATGTGAGGAGAGGTAGAATGGGATGTGAGAGGAGAGGTAGAATGGGACGTGTGAGGAGAGGTAGAATGGGATGTGAGAGGTGAGGTAGAATGGGATGTGAGGAGAGGTAGAATGGGATGTGTGAGGAGAGGTAGAATGGGATGTGAGAGGAGAGGTAGAATGGGATATGAGAGGAGAGGTAGAATGGGACGTGTGAGGAGAGGTAGAATGGGATGTGAGAGCAGAGGTAGAATGGGACATGAGAGGAGAGGTAGAATGGGATGTGAGGAGAGGTAGAATGGGACGTGAGAGGAGAGGTAGAATGGGATATGAGGAGAGGTAGAATGGGATGTGTGAGGAGAGGTAGAATGGGATGTGAGGAGAGGTAGAATGGGATGTGTGAGGAGAGGTAGAATGGGATGTGAGAGGAGAGGTAGAATGGGATATGAGGAGAGGTAGAATGAGATGTGTGAGGAGAGGTAGAATGGGATGTGAGAGGAGAGGTAGAATGGGATGTGTGAGGAGAGGTAGAATGGGATGTGTGAGGAGAGGTAGAATGGGACGTGTGAGGAGAGGTAGAATGGGACGTGTGAGGAGAGGTAGAATGGGATGTGTGAGGAGAGGTAGAATGGGACGTGTGAGGAGAGGTAGAATGGGATGTGTGAGGAGAGGCAGAATGGGACGTGTGAGGAGAGGTAGAATGGGATGTGTGAGTAGAGGTAGAATGGGATGTGAGAGGAGAGGTAGAATGGGATGTGTGAGGAGAGGTAGAATGGGACGTGTGAGGAGAGGTAGAATGGGACGTGTGAGGAGAGGTAGAATGGGATGTGAGGAGAGGTGGAATGGGACGTGTGAGGAGAGGTAGAATGGGATGTGTGAGGAGAGGTAGAATGGGACGTGTGAGGAGAGGTAGAATGGGATGTGTGAGGAGAGGTAGAATGGGACGTGTGAGGAGAGGTAGAATGGGATGTGTGAGTAGAGGTAGAATGGGATGTGAGAGGAGAGGTAGAATGGGACGTGTGAGGAGAGGTAGAATGGGACGTGTGAGGAGAGGTAGAATGGGATGTGAGGAGAGGTAGAATGGGATGTGTGAGGAGAGGTAGAATGGGACGTGTGAGGAGAGGTAGAATGGGACGTGTGAGGAGAGGTAGAATGGGATGTGAGGAGAGGTAGAATGGGACGTGTGAGGAGAGGTAGAATGGGACGTGTCAGGAGAGGTAGAATGGGATGTGAGGAGATGTAGAATGGAACATGTGAGGAGAGGTAGAATGGGACGTGTGAGGAGAGGTAGAATGGGATGTGAGGAGAGATAGAATGGGACGTGTGAGGAGAGGTAGAATGGGACGTGTGAGGAGAGGTAGAATGGGATGTGAGGAGAGGTAGAATGGGACATGTGAGGAGAGGTAGAATGGGACATGAGAGGAGAGGTAGAATGGGACGTGTGAGGAGAGGTAGAATGGGACGTGTGAGGAGAGGTAGAATGGGACATGTGTGAGGAGAGGTAGAATGGGATGTGAGGAGAGGTAGAATGGGATGTGAGGAGACGTAGAATGGGATGTGTGAGGAGAGGTAGAATGGGATGTGTGAGGAGAGGTAGCATGGGACATGTGAGGAGAGGTAGAATGGGATGTGAGGAGAGGTAGAATGGGATGTGAGGAGAGATAGAATGGGATGTGTGAGGAGGGGTAGAATGGGATGTGTGAGGAGAGGTAGAATGGGACGTGAGAGGAGAGGTAGAATGGGATGTGAGAGGAGAGGTAGAATGGGACGTGAGAGGAGAGGCAGAATGGGACGTGAGAGGAGAGGTAGAATGGGATGTGAGAGGAGAGGTAGAATGGGATGTGTGAGGAGAGGTAGAATGGGATGTGTGAGGAGAGGTAGAATGGATGTTTGAGGAGAGGTAGAATGGGATGTGTGAGGGGAGGTAGAATGGGATGTGAGGAGAGGTAGAATGGGATGTGTGAGGAGAGGTAGAATGGGATGTGTGAGGAGAGGTAGAATGGGATGTGTGAGGAGAGGTAGAATGGGATGTGTGAGGAGAGGTAGAATGGGACGTGAGGAGTGGTAGAATGGGATGTGTGAGGAGAGGTAGAATGGGATGTGAGGAGAGGTAGAATGGGACGTGTGAG